>NC_141105.1:14707499-14917499 GCF_041138505.1 Cibotium barometz | reverse complement strand
CACTTTTATGGGCTTACCCTCTTATGAGCTTGTAAGCATGCTACCTTCTTGTGGCTTGCACACTTGCTAGCTTATGGGCTTATGGGCTTGCAAGCTTGCATGCTTGTAAGCTTGGAGTCTTGGAGACTCATCGGCAGGCTTACATGCTTACTAACTTGTGGGCTTGTAGGCTTGGAGACTCACCGACTTTTTATAGAGTGGAAACTCACCGTCTTGCAACAAGTATTCCTATGTTGTACATGTGTAGACTTTTGCAAGACAAACTTCTAGAATTAATGGCATGTGGGCAAGCTTAGTTACTTACTGGTGCGAGCTTATGGACTCACCGGATCATGGATTTTTGCAGGCTTGTAGGCTTGCAGACTCACGGCGGATGGCTTATAAGTTTTTTGGCTTTTATGTGCTTATTACTAGCTTATCTACTTGTGGGCTTATGGGATTACTAGATTAAGGGGTCAGCTTAAAGGCTCAACTTTAAGGCTAAGCTTAAAGGCTTATGTTCAAGTTAAGTGCTTACCTTAGCCTTGCCAAAGCATGTGTCATTGGGTCTAACCTTAGAGTTACAATTTGCAACTTCTTGTGTGGGTGTGCTAGCTCGTCCATGGCATCTTCACTCCGTTATCACATTGGAATGCTCCTTTTCCAAAGAGGTGAAGGGAGAGCTCTCAATGCCTAGATGCAGGCAAGAAGAGATGGTCCTCTACCATGGTTCTCTCACAAAAGGTGGGAAAAGAAGAAGCTAATGCAAGTGGGAAATGTACAATCATACCTATCTAAACAAGCATCCATCAAGAAAGCAAAAACACAATAGCATGTAAGCAAGAAAGAAGAGGGAAGAAGGATAGCTTATAAGAGAACCATTTGCAAGGAAATGTTGTATAATGCTTATTTTGTAAAAAATGACATATACAATTGACTAGTTTTTACACTAGACCGGTCAAAATGGTCCAACCTCTATCACTAGTTTTTACACTAGACTAGTCAAAATGGGTAGTGAAAGTGGGCCCATAAAAGATTGGGCAAGAAGTAATCCGGGTTTAGTGTGGGGTGAGACTTACCAACCCACATTGGTACCAAATATGCCACTAGTCTCATCGAAAGACGTGATAAAGGGCTTGTGAGGAAGCCATCAGCCAAATCAATGCATGATCTCAAAGGGCTTCCAAAACCCTTTGTCTTTGAAGGTGGCCACTCTATGGTCGTGGAAGTACTTCACCATGCCATAAACCCTAAAGGTCAAGTTGTTGATGGAAGTTGGGACCTTTATTGAGATTAAAGTCCAAATGCTCTTTGCTTATCCATTGGTTCTTTAGCACCTCTTCCAGGATGAGGCTGACTCGAGGCTGATGAGCTCAAAGAATCACTATGTGGCAATGATAGTGGGGTCAAGGACTTTACCATAGTAGAGGTCATAGAAGTTTGTCATTGAAGGTCAAGGACCTTGGCATAGTAGAGGTCATTAAAGTTCTTCATTCCAGAGCTGCATCTTTGTGGTGGTAAGGGGTGTGGGTCCTTCAATGTAGGGAAAGTTGTAAGCAGCCCTTCGCATTTCATGTGCAAGAACTTGTGCCAAGACCACCTCCTTTTGATTAATATGAACTTAGGGTCAATGCAAATTTAGTGTGGGTGACGCCGTGTATTCTCGCCACATTTTGGTAATCACCAAGGAGATAGGATGCACTCGGGTTGGAATCCTGTGTGACTATCGGTAGTGGTGTGGGTAGTCCTTAGGGTCAACAAAATGCCTAGTGCCTCTATAAGGAATCCAAGTGTTGGTTCATTAGGTGGAGTTCACCGTTGTAGATGATGCTCATGGAAAGGGAACAATATAACCATGGGTCCTTCCTATCATCTCCATTGGATTCTTCTAGAGTAGTCTGTGGTTGTGCCTCATTGAGATCTGACCCCTTGTGGCATGATTCAAGAGATGGGGGCCCATGGATGTTGTTAATCAAGGAGTTGAGTTGGTGGAGAATATTTTGACTTGGGGTTTGAGGAAGAGGAAGAGGCTCCCATGGACGATATTGTAGATTGCATGTGGGGAGTTGAAGTTGGTTTGGTTGGAGAGTTGGTTGGGGTTTTCTCAAGGGGATTTTTTGTGGCACCCAATCTATCCACCACCACTGATGAGAGGGCTTGAGTGGTTGGGCGGGCTTTTGCACTAGAAGGTTCATACTCGCCTTAACTTCCTTGTGAGAACTTGTTGAGAGCATAATCCTCATCCTAAGGCATATGGATTTGGAAAAAAGTGAAGGCCTTGTGTGCCTCATCCACAAAAATGTCATGCAGGTAAGCCACATGTAGGGTCTTAATGGTGGTGTTGTCGATGTGGCAAGGAGGTGTTGGTCAAGGTAAGAGTAGGCTAGATGGTATAGTTGGAGGCCCAATGGGTTATACAAATGATTGGGCATGCTATAGAGTTGGTGGAATGTAGAGTTAGTGGAAGGTAAAGTTCACTGCTTGGTGGGGGGGACAAGGGTTTTCATGGTTAACATGGCTACGTGAAGTGAGTATGCATGAATAGAAGGGTAGTTGAGGCCACGTGGTGCCACATGAGGTCGAGGAAATGGTCTTGAATAAATAAATAGATGACACCACGTGAACGAGGTTAGATATAAGTGGATGGGAATCCCTAGAGTATAGCAATGTAGTGTCCCTGAAGGAGATGGCTTGGTGAAAGAAGGATAGGGTGAGTTTGATGGGTTGCTGCATGGCATTAATGTAGGCTAAAATTGTGTAGAAGGTGGGGGTGGAGATAGAGCCCAATAAAAAAGATGTTTAACTAAGGTAAGTATAGGGCAAGTGTGTAGTTGATGAGGGTAAGTGTATCCATGGGAGACTAGCTCATGGTTGGCAATGTGTCAAGATTGGTAGCCCACCAAAGAAAAGCATGTCTAGATTCCATTGGTCATGCCCTTAAAATGGGGTATCACCTGTGGCAAGGGTCAACATATGATAAATTTCAACATGTGCCTTGGCAAGTTTCTTTATGGAGTAGGAGCACTTGCTCACTATGTGGTTGTGCTCCTCTTGGAGTCAATGAGGGTTTTGGTGGCTTCATGTGTTACAAACAACAATGACAAGAGCATCACACTCCTTAGCTAAATGATAAGTTGCATGCACCGCTTGGGCCTTTTCAGCTTTCACTTGCTAGAGGTCATCTAAGAATTGGTCTCTTTTGGCTCATTGTGCATGTGCTAACACCACCCTTGTGGTTTTAAGGGATTGGCATTAATGGTGGGAGGGCATTTATGTGTGTGGGTGACCTCCTCATGGATGGCTTTGGGTGCATGCTAGAGCCGATGGATTTCATGCATGGCCTTCTTGAGTTCGGCTTCGAGCATGGAACTCTTCTCATGTGGGTAGTTGTTGGGCATGGATAAGTTTCCAACCCTCTTCCTAGATGTAGGCATCTCCGAAATCTCAAATCTTAAGCTCTTGTTGTTGCCAAAGGACGTGGTGGCACTTGGAGGTTTTGGGACTTGGTCAACGATAAGCTCGACCCATCAGTGAGTGTCAACATCAAACATATGAGGGGAGCTACAAAAGCCTGGGCCAATTCTATGTGGGAAAGAGATGGAATCCAAGAGAGACCAATCGATTACATCCTTGAGGGTTTTGCAAAGGTGGGTATGGGATGCATCCACAGGTGAGAGGCAGACTGAAGTGGATGAGGTAGAGGTTGGCATGAAGTGGGAATGGGTGACAGATTTGGGGGGGGGGGACTCGGTGACTCTCTTGTGATGGGCATCGATAGCTTGGGTTCCACATGTCTCCACCATAGGGGTGAAGAAGTTTTAAGGCTCAAACATATCACTAATGGAGCCAAGAGGAGCTTCTTCAAGTAGGGTAGACTAAGAAAAATGGAAGGTACGGCAAGAGGTTGAGGTCACAATTGGGTTGGGGCTAATGGTGAGTGGCCAATTGGAGGTTCCTCCATTTATGGGCCTTGGGGAAGAAACAAATGGATTACAAGATGGTGCCTGTTTGGGTTTCTTTAGAAGAGGGTGGGGCTAGTGTGGGTATCAATGGGGACATTGTACCTCAAGGCACAAATGGGTTAGGCAAGGCAGAGGGGCATGAAGCTCTTTATCAATGGCATGACAAAGGATCTTGGTGAGCATGTGTACGCAATGTACCTTGCCTCTGTCAAGTTCTTGCTAGAGTTCTGGAGCTCAGCGTGGTGAAGGCTATGGCCCAGTTGGCCAATTGGCCAAAAAGAAACTTGGCAAGGATGAAGAGGGACACCATGTTATGGTGGTCCCAGCACTGATTGAGGAAAGTGAGCACACAGGCAAGGGGCATCTATTTTGGGACAACTATGTCGTCAAATTTAGCCCCATTGTTTTTGAAGCTATCACATTTGTTGGCGATTAGATACTGAACCTCGGTCATGACTCCCTTCCCACTATGGAACTTGGATGTAAGGACTGGGAGATGTAGGGATTTACACATAAGATCCTTGATGGAGTGACACATCTGACATCATCTTAACCTCCCCAAAATTTTATGTATTATGGTAGGACTCATTGTAATGGAGAGTAAGAGGGAGATTCATGCCCCATGAGGCAAAGTGACAGGGATTTACACATAAGATCCTTGATGGAGTGACACATCTGACATCATCTTAACCTCCCCAAAATTTTATGTATTATGGAAGGACTCATTGTAATGGAGGGAGGGAGATTCATGCCCCATGAGGCAAAGTGACACGTTCAACATCTGAACCTCCCCAAAGCTATCCGTATTATGGTAGGACTCATCATAATGGAGGGTAAGAAGGGGATTTCGGTCCCATGGGGATAGGTTTCTCAAGGCCATAAGGCTGACCTTGTCTAGGAAAGGGGTTAGTTTAGGTAATTGGAGTATCGCATGGCACTCGGCTGATGGGTAGACAACCCTAAAAATATTACCAAGGTGGGTGTGTCAATGCCTTAAAGTTGAAGAGGTGGGGGTTTATGTTGGTGAAGAGTCCGAGGTGGCCAAGGTCTTGTGGCTCTATTGGGGTAGCCAGTGAAAGACATGCAGTCCGCGGCGGCCACCACAATCCATTCCCTCTTAAGGATGATTATGCTCTCTTTTATAGTACCTGTGGGGGTCACCTAAAACTTGCACGATGCAAGTTTAGATCCAACAAGAAACTCCACTTTTAAAACAACTGATGGTCATGGATTGGGAGTTATTTACAATAGTAATGGTTACAGTGGAAGGTGTAAGGGGTGGGTGTCCTAATGAGGTCCATGTCTCCCAAGACAAAACATTGTGGCTAGCCTCGATGTCAACCAAGGATGGCCACACTACTTTTTAAAACAACTGATGGTCATGGATTGGGAGTTATTTACAATAGTAATGGTTACAGTGGAAGGTGTAAGGGGTGGGTGTCCTAATGAGGTCCATGTCTCCCAAGACAAAACATTGTGGCTAGCCTCGATGTCAACCAAGGATGGCCACACTACTTGATGGTCTTCTTGGGGGAACTCCAGCTTAAGGCGAGTAGGTTCCATGGTTGTTTCTATTTCCACTACATCATAGAGATCGACTATAGATACAAAGATCTATTGTACGATGATGGGGCATCTACGCCTCTTTAAGTTTTTTTTTTTGTCGGGCGGTCACCTTAAGGCATGCCCTCCGTTTTTTGTTATACGTTAAGAAGCAATCTACCTTGTATGCTATGTGGTAGGCCCATAGAGCCAAGTGCAAGTTGTGCTCCTAAATCACTCCTTGATGCTTCTACTGTCTTGGTGAGAATAATGTGCAAAGTCTTATTTGTGCTTCTAGGCCGGTGGCTTGTGGGTAATAAGGTATCAACTTTTTGTGCACTATAAGAAAATCCTTGAGCACAAGAACTCCACTTCATTGACAAAATGTGTATCATGATCGCTTAATATTTCTAGTGGGTCACTGAATTGGGTAATCATATTCTCAATCGGAACAATATGCTTGCTTCGATCAGGCATTTGCTGCCTCCCATCGTGGGTGGCAAAGGCAAATCTGGGGCTCCACCTTATGCTAAGCCTAAGGGCAAAGCACCAATCAAGTAAAATAACCCTAAGCCCAAAGAGGAGCCAGGTGAGAAGAAGAAGAGATGTAATTACTGCCAAAAACATGGTCATGCTTTAGAGGACTATCAAAAATGGAAAGAGAGTGAGAAAAAGAAGAAGCATCAAGGACTTGTTGCCACTACAAGTGACGGTACAAATTTCTCACGTGATGCCTATGCACTACCATAACATGCAGTGATCTGCGTGCCTCTTGTCTCTCCTTGTGAGATGCTAACTGCTACTTTGATTCCGATGCCACTGAGCACATTACTTCATGCAAGCATTTGTTTTGTACCTTGATAGATGCTCCATCAGAGGTGGAATAGTTTTGTGTGCTAACAATGCATCCTATGCCATCATTGTTGTGCCGACACCTTGTATGTACCCGAAATCTGCAAGAATCTCATTTCTGTCTTAACACTTGCCAAAGCTGGCTTGAAGATTCAATTTTCTGATCATCACCACACAACATAACTGATTTTGATGCGCTACTCTTATCTGGTACATTGCGTAATAGCCTATACAGACTTAACATGTATGATAGGAGTACTGATCCTCATGCACATGCCTTGACTGCTTCCACGCCACAGATTCAACGTGACATTGAGCTTTGGCATGCTCGGTTTAGTCACTTGAATTTTCCATCTCTTTTCAAGCTATGGTTCATAAGTTGTCGCTTATGCAGCTCCCCACAAGCATGTGTGCGAGGGATGTACACGAGGAAAGATGCATCGTTAGTCCTTTTCGAAAGATGGCATTGTCCATGCTACTTGCCCATTGCAGCTAGTGCATAATGATCTCTATGGTCCTATGCGGGCTCCCTCTTTCAATGCACTGTCCTTGCTACTCGCCCATTGCAGCTAGTGCGCACAGTGATCTCTATGGTCTTATGCGGGCTCCCTCTTTCAGTGCACATTTATGGTCTGAAAGTCAAGTCGGCGGATGCCTTCTTAGATTTTTGTTAGTTTCTTTCTCTTGCTCTGCAAAAAATGCTTGCAATCACATAAGCTACTAAAAATGCTTGCAGAGTCACATAAGCTGCTAACATTATGTATACCGATAGAGGGGAGGAATATTTGTCAAATGAGTTTACTGCTTTCATGCTGTCCCATGGAATTTCTCATCAGTGTACTACTCCTTATACACTATAGCAGAATGGTGTGGCTGAATGTCGGAATTGGACACTCATGAAAATGGCCAAATGTATGCTCAAAAGCAAGGATCTACCTTCTAGATTTTGGCTTGAAGCAGTCGTGTACCAATTATGTACTGAACCACTGTCCAATTAAGGCTTTGAAATCTATGACAAGCTATGAAGCTTGGAATGGTAGAATTCCACTCATTACTCATATGCGTGTATTCGCATGTCTAGCTTATGTGCATGTACCAGCATAGCACAGACATAAGCTTGAAGCAAAGGCTTTGAAATGCATCTTTGTGGGCTATAGCAGCAGTGAAAGCAAAGGATATCAACTTCTGTATGTTCCATCCAGTCAAAAGCTAATTATATCAAGAGATGTCGTATTTGATGAATATGCATCTCAACCCATGCTTTCCTGTCGGCTAACAACCATCCATTGATGCTCCAAATGCCTTTGTTTGGTACTAGCGCTGACTCCTCTGAGCTTGCCTTGGCTCCAACTCAGCCACCTGTTATGCAGCCCATTAGTAAATTCAACAGTTCAACAATATCCCTATTGCTCTGAATCAGCAACCCTTTAATTTGGATGCCTTGGGTGATGCATTAATTGAAGAGGATGCAACTATTTGTGATTCTCAGCGGATTCTGTGCTAGCTCCAAACTACTTTGCATGACAGTAAGCTACCTGAACCTTTGCTAGGAAGGACACGAGCTACCTCTAGACATGCATCTCATTTTGTAGACATAGCCCTTGTTGTTACTACACTGATGAATGAGGAACCACTTTCTCACTTTGATGCCTTGGAGGATGACAATTGGGTTGTTGCCATGTGTTCGAAGTTGGACTCCATTGCCTTAAATAATACATGGGATTTATGTGATCTGCCTATCGGCAAGCGTGCTATAGGCACCAAGTGGGTGTTTAAGCTAAAACGGAATCTGGACGGCTTTTTTGATCCATATAAGGCTTGATTAGTCACCAAGGGCTATGCCCAGAGGGAAGGAATTGACTATGATGAGACTTTTGCACCTACATCATGTATGAAGACCATTTGCACTCTGGTTGCCTTGGCTACGCATAAAGGATGGAACGTGCATCAGTTGGATGTCAAAACTCCATTTCTGAATGGTGATCTACAGGAAGAGGTTTATGTCACACAACCTCCTGGCTTTGTTCAGCAGGGTGCAGAGCATCAGGTATGCAAATTGTAAAAAGCACTATATGACCTTAAATAGGCTCCTCGTTCTTCGCATCAGAAGATACATGCCTACCTGCTCTCTTGCCTGTTTCAGAATAGCCCCACTGAAAGCACTCTTTATGTCCACAATGATAGGGATCATCTCCTTATCCTCAATCTTTATGTGGACGATCTGCTTGTGTGACAGGCCCTGACGAGAGGGACACATTGCAGCTTTCATCATCGTTGACTTGTATAATATATTTCATGTTTTCGCCATGGGTCTTGTGCATTATTATTTAGGTATCCAATTTGTTCCGACTAAGGGAGGCATCATGTTATCTCAAAGATGATACATTCAATGGCTCTTGGAACGCTTTCAAATGACAAATTGCAAACCTGTTTTTACTCTTGTCCAACCCGGTCTCCAAACTGTCCGTTGTTGAGGACTATTTTGAGCCCTTTAATGTAGCCACCTATTAATGTAGCCACCTATTAGCAGTTGTCAATTCAGCAAATTTATACATTATCTTGACACTCGGCATTAGCAAAGCACTAAAGCGTGTCTTTTGCTATCTTCAAGGCACTTAGCACTACACATTGTTTTATAGCAATGAGTCTTATTTATGCTTGTCTGCCTACACTAACTGACTAGGCAGGATGTTCTGACACAATAGTGTCAACTAATGGATAATGTTTCCTTCGTGGCAGCTCATGCATCTCATGGCTTAGCAAGAAGTAGCCCACGTCTAGTTATGAAGCTGAATACAAGGCAGCATTCACAGCAGCTACTGTGGAGTGTGTATGGCTCCGTCGTCTTTTGGTTGATCTTAATATTGGACAGGAGTCTACTACCACCCTTTACACTGACATGAAATCCAGTTTTCCATACATGGATGAAGCACATTGAGGTGCATTATCTCTATGTCATGGAACGGCTCCATGCTGGAGAGATAGCCTTGACCTACGTGCCGACACAGGCCAATGTGGCAGATGGATTTACCAAGCCCCTTTCTAAGGAGATATTTGAAGCTTTTCGACAAGCTTTGAACTTATTACCTCTACTAGGATAGTCTGCTACACCCTGTATCCGTTCACGCCATTCACTTCAGGGGGAGTTTGTTAACCTTCTGCCTTTGAGAAGTTTAGGTGTGAATTGAGTTGATCCACGAGCACTTTTTACCCTGTGTTAGCAGGGTTTTTTTTCTCGTGAGTCTATGTAGAGCATCTTATTTCACGACCTACTCCCAAAAGCACTAAAAGCCTTTAATGCGAACCCAATCTAGACTAATTATTGAAAACGATAATACAGTTGACTACTATGCACATCAAACTGCACTTCCGATCCCAACAAACAACCAATACTCAACAGGGTGCTCTCCTATTAAGAAGACTAGACTTCTTTAGATCCACCTCAATTGAGAAGCTTTGGAAAGAAATAAGCCAACAAAACATAGATGTGAGCAGATAAATAACACATCACCTAGAAATAGAAGCCGCCCCACGGTCCTCCAAGCTTTAGCTTCACCAACTAGTTTTGTAAATAGAGCTATAAACTTTATGAAAAGAGCATTAACTGCCCTATTTTTGGGCGAAGCTCTAGTGAAGTAGGACCAGAACCTCAATGTTTGCTCCCTTAAGAAGCGATCAAACCATTTTGGATAATATAATGTTTCAAACATTTGGTGTTGTTCCTGAGCTAGGTTTATCCTAAGCTAACCCATGACCAATAAGTACCCACATTGGAGCAATCGAGATATGTTTCTTGCTGTACTAATAAATGTTCCTCAATACAATGTACACACTCTCCACTAGAGCTCATTATAGAAGCACCTTCATCTACGGAACCAAGTTCCAATTCTTCTCCATGTGAACGAGAGACATGGAATACGAGAAAGTGTCTAGGAATACCTCAACATAAAGGGATGCACAAGGGCATTCACATAATGCCAACTACAGTGAGCATGCAATCTCAAAGCCAAGCTAGTGAAGGAAAAGTGCCATTAGAAATTGCACGGCGTGACATCAACTTTGCAGTTTTGGTGTCCTTAGCAACAAGTTCTCAAATCAACCCAAAGAGAACCACTAGAAGGCAAGTATTCAAGTATTAAAGTACATCAAAGGTGTTATATGTACATTATGTGTGCTATGTTATATACACATTATGTGTGCATATACTAGGAGGCTAACCCACATTAGGCTTGTGAGCATGGGAGCATGGGAACAAGCTCTAGTGGAGCATGGGTTAGGACTAACCTTAAGGTTTAAGGTTAGGGTCAGGCATCCAAGGGTCACACATGAGGAATGGAAAGTCAAGAGTCACTTGAGGGCCCTCCTATATAATAGGGGTATGGGGCACACTCAAGGGGGCTTGGAGGTTTGGGATCCATGAGGACAAGGCTATGTTATACTCTCTTGTGTAGAGGTTCATATCTACTCTTCTACCATTTCACACTATAGCTACATGCTATTGGATTGGTGGAGTTATACCTCTTGATGGTATGGGACATCAAGGTAGAGGTATGATGTATTTCATTATTATTCATGTGTGCATCCCTTGGGCTCGGGGGTGGTTGGGTGGTTGAGTTTATGCCTGATTTATGCATGTTTATGCATAACAATTATCTAGAGAGATCTTAGGGTTTTAACAGTGGTATCAGAGCAATCTCTATTTAATTGTTGTTGATTTTTTTAAGTAAATTTTAATATTTACTAATAAAATGTTATTTTTTGTTGATTTGTGTTGATGAATTGCACGTGGATCATTGATATGGTGATTGGAACGTGTGTAACTACAATTCAATGGACGAATCGACGTTGCGGGGAAATTCCGTGAGTTAATGCTATTTTTCTCTATTTTTTATGGATAAAATCAAGCATTAATGGAAATTTTTTCAAAAATACCATAAAGTTTATGGTGGATATTTTTGAGATAATGGATTCCCTAAATTTCTAGAATTTTTAAGAAATTTTTCTAATTTTTTAGGAATTTTTTGAGCACTTTTATGATTAAAAATGTATTTTTATACATTTTTGCGGGTTTTTTCCGCGGGAATGCGATCAAATTTTTGTCAATTTCTACTGAAATTCAGTAGGGGACAGCGTGTTGATGCATGAATTGCTCTCCCGTGTGCGTGGGGTTCTCTTCGCCTCTCAAATCTGATTTTTCTTTCTCTTTTCCGGGTGAAAAATCTCTTTAAAATGATTTTTTTTAAAAGCATAAATCATAATTAATCATAATTATGATTAAGTTTAATTAAAATATTTAATCAAAGATTAAGCTAATCTCTCTCTGATTAACAGAGAGAGAGAGAGAGAGAGAGAGAGAGAGAAAAGAGATTGGAGGAGAGACGGAAATGGAGAGGAAAGGGAGGAGAGAGGGGAGGAGAGAATCCATCTCTCTCTCATTCTCCATGCGAGCGCAGGCGACGGGAGGGGGGGGCTGCGCACAGCAGCCGGTGGAAAAAAACGCCCCCCCCTTAAAAATCAAAATGCAATATGAGCTTAAAGCTTGTTTTTTATTTTTTTTTTATTTTTTTAAAAAATGAGTTTTTTCTTTAAAAAAAAGCTTTTTTTTAAGCAGGTACAGGAAATTTTGTAGAAATACTCACATTTATTTCAAAAAAAAGCTTGGAAAAAGCCTGGAAATTACTGAAAAATTTGGGATTTGAGAGAAAAATTCTCTGAAAATTTTTGGCTTTTCATCTTCCGGAAAACCTTTGGCTTTCCGTTTTCCCAAAACCTTTTGGCTTTCCGAATTCCGGAAAAACTTTTGACCTTCCGTATTCCGGAAACCTTTGACCTTTCACATTCCGTTTTTTTTTTGTCTTTTCATTTTCCCAAAACTTTTGGCTTTCCGTATTCCGGGAAAACCGTTGGAATTCTGAAATTTTTTGACCGTTCGTATTCTAAATGCGTTCGGGGTTGATTAAAAATTTCAAAAAATTCCTAAAAATTAGTGAAAAATTAGACAAAGAATATTTTAAATTTTGGAAAAATGTGGGGTTGGTGTTTTTGGCACGTGGTGTGTCCATTCCGACACCCGTGACCATTCAAATTCCTTTAAAATTATATTTTTTGACCCAGAAAATTAGAAAAATCCATTTAAATTGAAAATTTTCATTGGATTTGAGAATTGTCGGGCGGAATTGGAAATTTCGTGAGCGATGGGATTCTGAGGAAAAATTAGGAATATTCTGAAATTATTTTTAGAAATCCTAAAAATTGGTATTTTTTAAATATCAATGGTATTTTGGCAAATTTAATTGCTAAAAATTTTCTGGAAAAATATAGGTTTGGAATGCCATAAGATAGGTTTGGTGGAATTCAAAATTATCATATTTTGAGGTCCTATAAAATTAGGAAAAATTTAAAAAAAAATCATGATAATTTTTTTTCTCGAGAATTTAATATTTTCGAGAGTTATTTAATGTTGAAGTACGTTTTCTCGTGCTGACATTAGATAGATGCGTGTTATTCGCATATTATTAATACGATTATATCTCGTATTAATGGATATTTATGTTTGGATTAATTCTAAACGATATATTCATGATTTTTTACCATGATTTAGCCATTCTTTTTGGACATGTTCCTTAATTTCTTTTGATGGCTATAATTTACGTTCAAAGTGTGTTTCACCTTTGACACTTTTCCATGATAATTTATTTTGGCACTTATTAAAGTGTGGATTGTGCTTAATTTCTTAAGCCTAAGACAAACTCTATCATGGGTTAGTTGATCGGTTTATTTTGGTGGATTTCTATTGGATGTTTTCCAAGTTTTATATGGACTCATCAGGTTCTGCCTAGATCACTTGTGTCTAGGGTTTTTTTTATTGAGTGCTACACACATGTGTTTCACTTTCTTACTTTGGAGTTTTATTTGAACAACACAACGTTCATATACTCTGGATTGATGAGTTGGCCACCAATTTTAATGCTTCCTTTGGCATGATTAAATGTCCATTAGATGGTATGCATTGTTTTTTATGATCAACTATGTTATTTATGGATGGAGGGAGCTTCTATGCTTTTATCCATGGTTTTATAAGGATATTTTGATCTTTTGAATATTTACATGCGCTTTGAAGGTAGCATTTGCCTTCGTTTTTGCACATAATTTTGGAGTATATTTCTTATACTCTTGTATATATTCCAACTCGGATACCTAGTTGCTTATAAATCTAGGTGAGTTATTTTTCTACCCTAACTTTATTGTGTTTTGGGTAGTTATCATTAGAAAGGCACCAATAATTTTAGTATGTGAAAGTCTGGATAAGGCCATCTTATTCCTTTTATACAGGATTTTATTCATATTTTCCTAGACGGCATACTAGGGAGTTTCAAATTGTTAAGGTATGTATGGGTGGTATCATGGTGGTATGGGACGCTAGTGATCCCTCACATATATTATCTTATGGGATAATTTGGGCTCAAGATTGTTGCTTTGCTTACATCACTTAGCATGTTGACCTCAACATTCAAAGACAATCTTATTTTCTAAATTCACTAGAAGGCATTCTTTAGATAAACTTCTTTTATCTATTGCCTGCATGTTTTGATGAGGGAAATCTCGTCGGCATTTTCACTTGTTGAAATCTCTTTCTTTAGAGTTCAAACAAGTTTATCTTGTTGTGTTCGGATAAGGAAATTTGGATTCTTCCTTTGTTGGCATTTCTTTCTCTAGTTCCGTACTTTAGACGATTTACACAATCAACCTGATAGGTTTACGGATGGATATATGTGACTCATCGAGACGTTGATGACTCTCTATGTTGATATGGGTAACTCGAGACGTCGATTATTCCATATGCAGATGTGGGTATGTCGGGGTGCCGATGAATCCCTAGTTTCTGCTATTATAATGCCATGCTTTCCTACTTTATTCCGAAAGGTTTACAACAACGAGGAAGTTACTTGGAATGTGAATTGCTCTAATCATCCGCAGTCTGATGGGCAAACAGAGCGTATGAATCAGATTATAGTGTATATGCTTCGTGCATATGTCTCTAGAAAATCATCATATTGGGAAAATATCTTCTAATGTTGGAATTTGCCTATAAAACAGTTCTAAATTTACGGCTATTATTTTTTAGTTCGTGCATACTTATGTATGGGTATCAACCCACGGCACCTATTGATGTCAGTCTTAAGGACATCGAGCTTGATGCATCGAGGGATTTCTTGCGAGATATGCAGGAAATGCTGACCGAAGCTCGGGATTCTATCAGG
This sequence comes from Cibotium barometz, assembly GCF_041138505.1. NCBI lineage: Eukaryota > Viridiplantae > Streptophyta > Polypodiopsida > Cyatheales > Cibotiaceae > Cibotium > Cibotium barometz. The sequence continues at coordinate 14,902,903 of NC_141105.1, read as the reverse complement.
AGCGCTCATGATAGGGCACGGTTTTATGTTGATAGGGGACGCTCATCTCGGCCTTTTGAACCAGGAGCGTTGGTTTATTTTAATGTTCCTAAAGATTTTCAGACTTTGTCAATGGGAAAATGCTCGAATTCATCTCCTAGATATTGTGGTCCATTTCGAGTTATGCATCGGATTAGCACGGTTGCGTAAGAACTAAAACTACCTCCAATTGTTAGAGTTCATCCAGTCTTTCATATCAATAGATTGAAAGGGAAACTGGGAGGTGAGGATAACAGAGTTACTCCTCAAGAACTCGTTGAAGTCGAAGATTTATCCTATATTCCACATGAACCTGATATGGTACATGAATTCAGGGAAAGGAAACTTTGTAGTTGACTTATCCCTGAGGTTAAAATAAGGTGGAAAGATAGGGAAATTGAGAATTTGACTTGGGAGTCGGTTGAGATTGTTCAGCGCAGTTCTCCTTCTTTTCATTGCAAGAGTGCAATGTTTTGAGAGAGGGGAAGTATGTTATATGTACATTATGTGTGCTATGTTATATACACATTATGTGTGCATATACTAGGAGGCTAACCCACATTAGGCTTGTGAGCATGGGAGCATGGGAACAAGCTCTCGTGGAGCATGGGTTAGGACTAACCTTAAGGTTTAAGGTTAGGGTCAGGCATCCAAGGGTCACACATGAGGAATGGAAAGTCAAGAGTCACTTGAGGGCCCTCCTATATAATAGGGGTATGGGGCACACTCAAGGGGGCTTGGAGGTTTGGGATCCATGAGGACAAGGCTATGTTATACTCTCTTGTGTAGAGGTTCATATCTACTCTTCTACCATTTCACACTATAGCTACATGCTATTGGATTGGTGGAGTTATACCTCTTGATGGTATGGGACATCAAGGTAGAGGTATGATGTATTTCATTATTATTCATGTGTGCATCCCTTGGGCTCGGGGGTGGTTGGGTGGTTGAGTTTATGCCTGATTTATGCATGTTTATGCATAACAATTATCTAGAGAGATCTTAGGGTTTTAACAGTGGTATCAGAGCAATCTCTATTTAATTGTTGTTGATTTTTTTAAGTAAATTTTAATATTTACTAATAAAATGTTATTTTTTGTTGATTTGTGTTGATGAATTGCACGTGGATCATTGATATGGTGATTGGAACGTGTGTAACTACAATTCAATGGACGAATCGACGTTGCGGGGAAATTCCGTGAGTTAATGCTATTTTTCTCTATTTTTTATGGATAAAATCAAGCATTAATGGAAATTTTTTCAAAAATACCATAAAGTTTATGGTGGATATTTTTGAGATAATGGATTCCCTAAATTTCTAGAATTTTTAAGAAATTTTCCTAATTTTTTAGGAATTTTTTGAGCACTTTTATGATTAAAAATGTATTTTTATACATTTTTGCGGGTTTTTTCCGCGGGAATGCGATCAAATTTTTGTCAATTTCTACTGAAATTCAGTAGGGGACAGCGTGTTGATGCATGAATTGCTCTCCCGTGTGCGTGGGGTTCTCTTCGCCTCTCAAATCTGATTTTTCTTTCTCTTTTCCGGGTGAAAAATCTCTTTAAAATGATTTTTTTTAAAAGCATAAATCATAATTAATCATAATTATGATTAAGTTTAATTAAAATATTTAATCAAAGATTAAGCTAATCTCTCTCTGATTAACAGAGAGAGAGAGAGAGAGAGAGAGAGAGAAAAGAGATTGGAGGAGAGACGGAAATGGAGAGGAAAGGGAGGAGAGAGGGGAGGAGAGAATCCATCTCTCTCTCATTCTCCATGCGAGCGCAGGCGACGGGAGGGGGGGGCTGCGCACAGCAGCCGGTGGAAAAAAACGCCCCCCCTTAAAAATCAAAATGCAATATGAGCTTAAAGCTTGTTTTTTATTTTTTTTTTATTTTTTTTAAAAAATGAGTTTTTTCTTTAAAAAAAAGCTTTTTTTTAAGCAGGTACAGGAAATTTTGTAGAAATACTCACATTTATTTCAAAAAAAAGCTTGGAAAAAGCCTGGAAATTACTGAAAAATTTGGGATTTGAGAGAAAAATTCTCTGAAAATTTTTGGCTTTTCATCTTCCGGAAAACCTTTGGCTTTCCGTTTTCCCAAAACCTTTTGGCTTTCCGAATTCCGGAAAAACTTTTGACCTTCCGTATTCCGGAAACCTTTGACCTTTCACATTCCGTTTTTTTTTTGTCTTTTCATTTTCCCAAAACTTTTGGCTTTCCGTATTCCGGGAAAACCGTTGGAATTCTGAAATTTTTTGATCGTTCGTATTCTAAATGCGTTCGGGGTTGATTAAAAATTTCAAAAAATTCCTAAAAATTAGTGAAAAATTAGACAAAGAATATTTTAAATTTTGGAAAAATGTGGGGTTGGTGTTTTTGGCACGTGGTGTGTCCATTCCGACACCCGTGACCATTCAAATTCCTTTAAAATTATATTTTTTGACCCAGAAAATTAGAAAAATCCATTTAAATTGAAAATTTTCATTGGATTTGAGAATTGTCGGGCGGAATTGGAAATTTCGTGAGCGATGGGATTCTGAGGAAAAATTAGGAATATTCTGAAATTATTTTTAGAAATCCTAAAAATTGGTATTTTTTAAATATCAATGGTATTTTGGCAAATTTAATTGCTAAAAATTTTCTGGAAAAATATAGGTTTGGAATGCCATAAGATAGGTTTGGTGGAATTCAAAATTATCATATTTTGAGGTCCTATAAAATTAGGAAAAATTTAAAAAAAATCATGATAATTTTTTTTCTCGAGAATTTAATATTTTCGAGAGTTATTTAATGTTGAAGTACGTTTTCTCGTGCTGACATTAGATAGATGCGTGTTATTCGCATATTATTAATACGATTATATCTCGTATTAATGGATATTTATGTTTGGATTAATTCTAAACGATATATTCATGATTTTTTACCATGATTTAGCCATTCTTTTTGGACATGTTCCTTAATTTCTTTTGATGGCTATAATTTACGTTCAAAGTGTGTTTCACCTTTGACACTTTTCCATGATAATTTATTTTGGCACTTATTAAAGTGTGGATTGTGCTTAATTTTTTAAGCCTAAGACAAACTCTATCATGGGTTAGTTGATCGGTTTATTTTGGTGGATTTCTATTGGATGTTTTCCAAGTTTTATATGGACTCATCAGGTTCTGCCTAGATCACTTGTGTCTAGGGTTTTTTTTATTGAGTGCTACACACATGTGTTTCACTTTCTTACTTTGGAGTTTTATTTGAACAACACAACGTTCATATACTCTGGATTGATGAGTTGGCCACCAATTTTAATGCTTCCTTTGGCATGATTAAATGTCCATTAGATGGTATGCATTGTTTTTTATGATCAACTATGTTATTTATGGATGGAGGGAGCTTCTATGCTTTTATCCATGGTTTTATAAGGATATTTTGATCTTTTGAATATTTACATGCGCTTTGAAGGTAGCATTTGCCTTCGTTTTTGCACATAATTTTGGAGTATATTTCTTATACTCTTGTATATATTCCAACTCGGATACCTAGTTGCTTATAAATCTAGGTGAGTTATTTTTCTACCCTAACTTTATTGTGTTTTGGGTAGTTATCATTAGAAAGGCACCAATAATTTTAGTATGTGAAAGTCTGGATAAGGCCATCTTATTCCTTTTATACAGGATTTTATTCATATTTTCCTAGACGGCATACTAGGGAGTTTCAAATTGTTAAGGTATGTATGGGTGGTATCATGGTGGTATGGGACGCTAGTGATCCCTCACATATATTATCTTATGGGATAATTTGGGCTCAAGATTGTTGCTTTGCTTACATCACTTAGCATGTTGACCTCAACATTCAAAGACAATCTTATTTTCTAAATTCACTAGAAGGCATTCTTTAGATAAACTTCTTTTATCTATTGCCTGCATGTTTTGATGAGGGAAATCTCGTCGGCATTTTCACTTGTTGAAATCTCTTTCTTTAGAGTTCAAACAAGTTTATCTTGTTGTGTTCGGATAAGGAAATTTGGATTCTTCCTTTGTTGGCATTTCTTTCTCTAGTTCCGTACTTTAGACGATTTACACAATCAACCTGATAGGTTTACGGATGGATATATGTGACTCATCGAGACGTTGATGACTCTCTATGTTGATATGGGTAACTCGAGACGTCGATTATTCCATATGCAGATGTGGGTATGTCGGGGTGCCGATGAATCCCTAGTTTCTGCTATTATAATGCCATGCTTTCCTACTTTATTCCGAAAGGTTTACAACAACGAGGAAGTTACTTGGAATGTGAATTGCTCTAATCATCCGCAGTCTGATGGGCAAACAGAGCGTATGAATCAGATTATAGTGTATATGCTTCGTGCATATGTCTCTAGAAAATCATCATATTGGGAAAATATCTTCTAATGTTGGAATTTGCCTATAAAACAGTTCTAAATTTACGGCTATTATTTTTTAGTCCGTGCATACTTATGTATGGGTATCAACCCACGGCACCTATTGATGTCAGTCTTAAGGACATCGAGCTTGATGCATCGAGGGATTTCTTGCGAGATATGCAGGAAATGCTGACCGAAGCTCGGGATTCTATCAGGAGCGCTCATGATAGGGCACGGTTTTATGTTGATAGGGGACGCTCATCTCGGCCTTTTGAACCAGGAGCGTTGGTTTATTTTAATGTTCCTAAAGATTTTCAGACTTTGTCAATGGGAAAATGCTCGAATTCATCTCCTAGATATTGTGGTCCATTTCGAGTTATGCATCGGATTAGCACGGTTGCGTAAGAACTAAAACTACCTCCAATTGTTAGAGTTCATCCAGTCTTTCATATCAATAGATTGAAAGGGAAACTGGGAGGTGAGGATAACAGAGTTACTCCTCAAGAACTCGTTGAAGTCGAAGATTTATCCTATATTCCACATGAACCTGATATGGTACATGAATTCAGGGAAAGGAAACTTTGTAGTTGACTTATCCCTGAGGTTAAAATAAGGTGGAAAGATAGGGAAATTGAGAATTTGACTTGGGAGTCGGTTGAGATTGTTCAGCGCAGTTCTCCTTCTTTTCATTGCAAGAGTGCAATGTTTTGAGAGAGGGGAAGTATGTTATATGTACATTATGTGTGCTATGTTATATACACATTATGTGTGCATATACTAGGAGGCTAACCCACATTAGGCTTGTGAGCATGGGAGCATGGGAACAAGCTCTCGTGGAGCATGGGTTAGGACTAACCTTAAGGTTTAAGGTTAGGGTCAGGCATCCAAGGGTCACACATGAGGAATGGAAAGTCAAGAGTCACTTGAGGGCCCTCCTATATAATAGGGGTATGGGGCACACTCAAGGGGGCTTGGAGGTTTGGGATCCATGAGGACAAGGCTATGTTATACTCTCTTGTGTAGAGGTTCATATCTACTCTTCTACCATTTCACACTATAGCTACATGCTATTGGATTGGTGGAGTTATACCTCTTGATGGTATGGGACATCAAGGTAGAGGTATGATGTATTTCATTATTATTCATGTGTGCATCCCTTGGGCTCGGGGGTGGTTGGGTGGTTGAGTTTATGCCTGATTTATGCATGTTTATGCATAACAATTATCTAGAGAGATCTTAGGGTTTTAACAGTGGTATCAGAGCAATCTCTATTTAATTGTTGTTGATTTTTTTAAGTAAATTTTAATATTTACTAATAAAATGTTATTTTTTGTTGATTTGTGTTGATGAATTGCACGTGGATCATTGATATGGTGATTGGAACGTGTGTAACTACAATTCAATGGACGAATCGACGTTGCGGGGAAATTCCGTGAGTTAATGCTATTTTTCTCTATTTTTTATGGATAAAATCAAGCATTAATGGAAATTTTTTCAAAAATACCATAAAGTTTATGGTGGATATTTTTGAGATAATGGATTCCCTAAATTTCTAGAATTTTTAAGAAATTTTCCTAATTTTTTAGGAATTTTTTGAGCACTTTTATGATTAAAAATGTATTTTTATACATTTTTGCGGGTTTTTTCCGCGGGAATGCGATCAAATTTTTGTCAATTTCTACTGAAATTCAGTAGGGGACAGCGTGTTGATGCATGAATTGCTCTCCCGTGTGCGTGGGGTTCTCTTCGCCTCTCAAATCTGATTTTTCTTTCTCTTTTCCGGGTGAAAAATCTCTTTAAAATGATTTTTTTTAAAAGCATAAATCATAATTAATCATAATTATGATTAAGTTTAATTAAAATATTTAATCAAAGATTAAGCTAATCTCTCTCTGATTAACAGAGAGAGAGAGAGAGAGAGAGAGAGAGAGAAAAGAGATTGGAGGAGAGACGGAAATGGAGAGGAAAGGGAGGAGAGAGGGGAGGAGAGAATCCATCTCTCTCTCATTCTCCATGCGAGCGCAGGCGACGGGAGGGGGGGGCTGCGCACAGCAGCCGGTGGAAAAAAACGCCCCCCCTTAAAAATCAAAATGCAATATGAGCTTAAAGCTTGTTTTTTATTTTTTTTTTATTTTTTTAAAAAATGAGTTTTTTCTTTAAAAAAAAGCTTTTTTTTAAGCAGGTACAGGAAATTTTGTAGAAATACTCACATTTATTTCAAAAAAAAGCTTGGAAAAAGCCTGGAAATTACTGAAAAATTTGGGATTTGAGAGAAAAATTCTCTGAAAATTTTTGGCTTTTCATCTTCCGGAAAACCTTTGGCTTTCCGTTTTCCCAAAACCTTTTGGCTTTCCGAATTCCGGAAAAACTTTTGACCTTCCGTATTCCGGAAACCTTTGACCTTTCACATTCCGTTTTTTTTTTGTCTTTTCATTTTCCCAAAACTTTTGGCTTTCCGTATTCCGGGAAAACCGTTGGAATTCTGAAATTTTTTGATCGTTCGTATTCTAAATGCGTTCGGGGTTGATTAAAAATTTCAAAAAATTCCTAAAAATTAGTGAAAAATTAGACAAAGAATATTTTAAATTTTGGAAAAATGTGGGGTTGGTGTTTTTGGCACGTGGTGTGTCCATTCCGACACCCGTGACCATTCAAATTCCTTTAAAATTATATTTTTTGACCCAGAAAATTAGAAAAATCCATTTAAATTGAAAATTTTCATTGGATTTGAGAATTGTCGGGCGGAATTGGAAATTTCGTGAGCGATGGGATTCTGAGGAAAAATTAGGAATATTCTGAAATTATTTTTAGAAATCCTAAAAATTGGTATTTTTTAAATATCAATGGTATTTTGGCAAATTTAATTGCTAAAAATTTTCTGGAAAAATATAGGTTTGGAATGCCATAAGATAGGTTTGGTGGAATTCAAAATTATCATATTTTGAGGTCCTATAAAATTAGGAAAAATTTAAAAAAAATCATGATAATTTTTTTCTCGAGAATTTAATATTTTCGAGAGTTATTTAATGTTGAAGTACGTTTTCTCGTGCTGACATTAGATAGATGCGTGTTATTCGCATATTATTAATACGATTATATCTCGTATTAATGGATATTTATGTTTGGATTAATTCTAAACGATATATTCATGATTTTTTACCATGATTTAGCCATTCTTTTTGGACATGTTCCTTAATTTCTTTTGATGGCTATAATTTACGTTCAAAGTGTGTTTCACCTTTGACACTTTTCCATGATAATTTATTTTGGCACTTATTAAAGTGTGGATTGTGCTTAATTTCTTAAGCCTAAGACAAACTCTATCATGGGTTAGTTGATCGGTTTATTTTGGTGGATTTCTATTGGATGTTTTCCAAGTTTTATATGGACTCATCAGGTTCTGCCTAGATCACTTGTGTCTAGGGTTTTTTTTATTGAGTGCTACACACATGTGTTTCACTTTCTTACTTTGGAGTTTTATTTGAACAACACAACGTTCATATACTCTGGATTGATGAGTTGGCCACCAATTTTAATGCTTCCTTTGGCATGATTAAATGTCCATTAGATGGTATGCATTGTTTTTTATGATCAACTATGTTATTTATGGATGGAGGGAGCTTCTATGCTTTTATCCATGGTTTTATAAGGATATTTTGATCTTTTGAATATTTACATGCGCTTTGAAGGTAGCATTTGCCTTCGTTTTTGCACATAATTTTGGAGTATATTTCTTATACTCTTGTATATATTCCAACTCGGATACCTAGTTGCTTATAAATCTAGGTGAGTTATTTTTCTACCCTAACTTTATTGTGTTTTGGGTAGTTATCATTAGAAAGGCACCAATAATTTTAGTATGTGAAAGTCTGGATAAGGCCATCTTATTCCTTTTATACAGGATTTTATTCATATTTTCCTAGACGGCATACTAGGGAGTTTCAAATTGTTAAGGTATGTATGGGTGGTATCATGGTGGTATGGGACGCTAGTGATCCCTCACATATATTATCTTATGGGATAATTTGGGCTCAAGATTGTTGCTTTGCTTACATCACTTAGCATGTTGACCTCAACATTCAAAGACAATCTTATTTTCTAAATTCACTAGAAGGCATTCTTTAGATAAACTTCTTTTATCTATTGCCTGCATGTTTTGATGAGGGAAATCTCGTCGGCATTTTCACTTGTTGAAATCTCTTTCTTTAGAGTTCAAACAAGTTTATCTTGTTGTGTTCGGATAAGGAAATTTGGATTCTTCCTTTGTTGGCATTTCTTTCTCTAGTTCCGTACTTTAGACGATTTACACAATCAACCTGATAGGTTTACGGATGGATATATGTGACTCATCGAGACGTTGATGACTCTCTATGTTGATATGGGTAACTCGAGACGTCGATTATTCCATATGCAGATGTGGGTATGTCGGGGTGCCGATGAATCCCTAGTTTCTGCTATTATAATGCCATGCTTTCCTACTTTATTCCGAAAGGTTTACAACAACGAGGAAGTTACTTGGAATGTGAATTGCTCTAATCATCCGCAGTCTGATGGGCAAACAGAGCGTATGAATCAGATTATAGTGTATATGCTTCGTGCATATGTCTCTAGAAAATCATCATATTGGGAAAATATCTTCTAATGTTGGAATTTGCCTATAAAACAGTTCTAAATTTACGGCTATTATTTTTTAGTCCGTGCATACTTATGTATGGGTATCAACCCACGGCACCTATTGATGTCAGTCTTAAGGACATCGAGCTTGATGCATCGAGGGATTTCTTGCGAGATATGCAGGAAATGCTGACCGAAGCTCGGGATTCTATCAGGAGCGCTCATGATAGGGCACGGTTTTATGTTGATAGGGGACGCTCATCTCGGCCTTTTGAACCAGGAGCGTTGGTTTATTTTAATGTTCCTAAAGATTTTCAGACTTTGTCAATGGGAAAATGCTCGAATTCATCTCCTAGATATTGTGGTCCATTTCGAGTTATGCATCGGATTAGCACGGTTGCGTAAGAACTAAAACTACCTCCAATTGTTAGAGTTCATCCAGTCTTTCATATCAATAGATTGAAAGGGAAACTGGGAGGTGAGGATAACAGAGTTACTCCTCAAGAACTCGTTGAAGTCGAAGATTTATCCTATATTCCACATGAACCTGATATGGTACATGAATTCAGGGAAAGGAAACTTTGTAGTTGACTTATCCCTGAGGTTAAAATAAGGTGGAAAGATAGGGAAATTGAGAATTTGACTTGGGAGTCGGTTGAGATTGTTCAGCGCAGTTCTCCTTCTTTTCATTGCAAGAGTGCAATGTTTTGAGAGAGGGGAAGTATGTTATATGTACATTATGTGTGCTATGTTATATACACATTATGTGTGCATATACTAGGAGGCTAACCCACATTAGGCTTGTGAGCATGGGAGCATGGGAACAAGCTCTCGTGGAGCATGGGTTAGGACTAACCTTAAGGTTTAAGGTTAGGGTCAGGCATCCAAGGGTCACACATGAGGAATGGAAAGTCAAGAGTCACTTGAGGGCCCTCCTATATAATAGGGGTATGGGGCACACTCAAGGGGGCTTGGAGGTTTGGGATCCATGAGGACAAGGCTATGTTATACTCTCTTGTGTAGAGGTTCATATCTACTCTTCTACCATTTCACACTATAGCTACATGCTATTGGATTGGTGGAGTTATACCTCTTGATGGTATGGGACATCAAGGTAGAGGTATGATGTATTTCATTATTATTCATGTGTGCATCCCTTGGGCTCGGGGGTGGTTGGGTGGTTGAGTTTATGCCTGATTTATGCATGTTTATGCATAACAATTATCTAGAGAGATCTTAGGGTTTTAACAGTGGTATCAGAGCAATCTCTATTTAATTGTTGTTGATTTTTTTAAGTAAATTTTAATATTTACTAATAAAATGTTATTTTTTGTTGATTTGTGTTGATGAATTGCACGTGGATCATTGATATGGTGATTGGAACGTGTGTAACTACAATTCAATGGACGAATCGACGTTGCGGGGAAATTCCGTGAGTTAATGCTATTTTTCTCTATTTTTTATGGATAAAATCAAGCATTAATGGAAATTTTTTCAAAAATACCATAAAGTTTATGGTGGATATTTTTGAGATAATGGATTCCCTAAATTTCTAGAATTTTTAAGAAATTTTCCTAATTTTTTAGGAATTTTTTGAGCACTTTTATGATTAAAAATGTATTTTTATACATTTTTGCGGGTTTTTTCCGCGGGAATGCGATCAAATTTTTGTCAATTTCTACTGAAATTCAGTAGGGGACAGCGTGTTGATGCATGAATTGCTCTCCCGTGTGCGTGGGGTTCTCTTCGCCTCTCAAATCTGATTTTTCTTTCTCTTTTCCGGGTGAAAAATCTCTTTAAAATGATTTTTTTTAAAAGCATAAATCATAATTAATCATAATTATGATTAAGTTTAATTAAAATATTTAATCAAAGATTAAGCTAATCTCTCTCTGATTAACAGAGAGAGAGAGAGAGAGAGAGAGAGAGAGAAAAGAGATTGGAGGAGAGACGGAAATGGAGAGGAAAGGGAGGAGAGAGGGGAGGAGAGAATCCATCTCTCTCTCATTCTCCATGCGAGCGCAGGCGACGGGAGGGGGGGGCTGCGCACAGCAGCCGGTGGAAAAAAACGCCCCCCCCTTAAAAATCAAAATGCAATATGAGCTTAAAGCTTGTTTTTTATTTTTTTTTATTTTTTTAAAAAATGAGTTTTTTCTTTAAAAAAAAGCTTTTTTTTAAGCAGGTACAGGAAATTTTGTAGAAATACTCACATTTATTTCAAAAAAAAGCTTGGAAAAAGCCTGGAAATTACTGAAAAATTTGGGATTTGAGAGAAAAATTCTCTGAAAATTTTTGGCTTTTCATCTTCCGGAAAACCTTTGGCTTTCCGTTTTCCCAAAACCTTTTGGCTTTCCGAATTCCGGAAAAACTTTTGACCTTCCGTATTCCGGAAACCTTTGACCTTTCACATTCCGTTTTTTTTTTGTCTTTTCATTTTCCCAAAACTTTTGGCTTTCCGTATTCCGGGAAAACCGTTGGAATTCTGAAATTTTTTGACCGTTCGTATTCTAAATGCGTTCGGGGTTGATTAAAAATTTCAAAAAATTCCTAAAAATTAGTGAAAAATTAGACAAAGAATATTTTAAATTTTGGAAAAATGTGGGGTTGGTGTTTTTGGCACGTGGTGTGTCCATTCCGACACCCGTGACCATTCAAATTCCTTTAAAATTATATTTTTTGACCCAGAAAATTAGAAAAATCCATTTAAATTGAAAATTTTCATTGGATTTGAGAATTGTCGGGCGGAATTGGAAATTTCGTGAGCGATGGGATTCTGAGGAAAAATTAGGAATATTCTGAAATTATTTTTAGAAATCCTAAAAATTGGTATTTTTTAAATATCAATGGTATTTTGGCAAATTTAATTGCTAAAAATTTTCTGGAAAAATATAGGTTTGGAATGCCATAAGATAGGTTTGGTGGAATTCAAAATTATCATATTTTGAGGTCCTATAAAATTAGGAAAAATTTAAAAAAAAATCATGATAATTTTTTTTCTCGAGAATTTAATATTTTCGAGAGTTATTTAATGTTGAAGTACGTTTTCTCGTGCTGACATTAGATAGATGCGTGTTATTCGCATATTATTAATACGATTATATCTCGTATTAATGGATATTTATGTTTGGATTAATTCTAAACGATATATTCATGATTTTTTACCATGATTTAGCCATTCTTTTTGGACATGTTCCTTAATTTCTTTTGATGGCTATAATTTACGTTCAAAGTGTGTTTCACCTTTGACACTTTTCCATGATAATTTATTTTGGCACTTATTAAAGTGTGGATTGTGCTTAATTTCTTAAGCCTAAGACAAACTCTATCATGGGTTAGTTGATCGGTTTATTTTGGTGGATTTCTATTGGATGTTTTCCAAGTTTTATATGGACTCATCAGGTTCTGCCTAGATCACTTGTGTCTAGGGTTTTTTTTATTGAGTGCTACACACATGTGTTTCACTTTCTTACTTTGGAGTTTTATTTGAACAACACAACGTTCATATACTCTGGATTGATGAGTTGGCCACCAATTTTAATGCTTCCTTTGGCATGATTAAATGTCCATTAGATGGTATGCATTGTTTTTTATGATCAACTATGTTATTTATGGATGGAGGGAGCTTCTATGCTTTTATCCATGGTTTTATAAGGATATTTTGATCTTTTGAATATTTACATGCGCTTTGAAGGTAGCATTTGCCTTCGTTTTTGCACATAATTTTGGAGTATATTTCTTATACTCTTGTATATATTCCAACTCGGATACCTAGTTGCTTATAAATCTAGGTGAGTTATTTTTCTACCCTAACTTTATTGTGTTTTGGGTAGTTATCATTAGAAAGGCACCAATAATTTTAGTATGTGAAAGTCTGGATAAGGCCATCTTATTCCTTTTATACAGGATTTTATTCATATTTTCCTAGACGGCATACTAGGGAGTTTCAAATTGTTAAGGTATGTATGGGTGGTATCATGGTGGTATGGGACGCTAGTGATCCCTCACATATATTATCTTATGGGATAATTTGGGCTCAAGATTGTTGCTTTGCTTACATCACTTAGCATGTTGACCTCAACATTCAAAGACAATCTTATTTTCTAAATTCACTAGAAGGCATTCTTTAGATAAACTTCTTTTATCTATTGCCTGCATGTTTTGATGAGGGAAATCTCGTCGGCATTTTCACTTGTTGAAATCTCTTTCTTTAGAGTTCAAACAAGTTTATCTTGTTGTGTTCGGATAAGGAAATTTGGATTCTTCCTTTGTTGGCATTTCTTTCTCTAGTTCCGTACTTTAGACGATTTACACAATCAACCTGATAGGTTTACGGATGGATATATGTGACTCATCGAGACGTTGATGACTCTCTATGTTGATATGGGTAACTCGAGACGTCGATTATTCCATATGCAGATGTGGGTATGTCGGGGTGCCGATGAATCCCTAGTTTCTGCTATTATAATGCCATGCTTTCCTACTTTATTCCGAAAGGTTTACAACAACGAGGAAGTTACTTGGAATGTGAATTGCTCTAATCATCCGCAGTCTGATGGGCAAACAGAGCGTATGAATCAGATTATAGTGTATATGCTTCGTGCATATGTCTCTAGAAAATCATCATATTGGGAAAATATCTTCTAATGTTGGAATTTGCCTATAAAACAGTTCTAAATTTACGGCTATTATTTTTTAGTCCGTGCATACTTATGTATGGGTATCAACCCACGGCACCTATTGATGTCAGTCTTAAGGACATCGAGCTTGATGCATCGAGGGATTTCTTGCGAGATATGCAGGAAATGCTGACCGAAGCTCGGGATTCTATCAGGAGCGCTCATGATAGGGCACGGTTTTATGTTGATAGGGGACGCTCATCTCGGCCTTTTGAACCAGGAGCGTTGGTTTATTTTAATGTTCCTAAAGATTTTCAGACTTTGTCAATGGGAAAATGCTCGAATTCATCTCCTAGATATTGTGGTCCATTTCGAGTTATGCATCGGATTAGCACGGTTGCATAAGAACTAAAACTACCTCCAATTGTTAGAGTTCATCCAGTCTTTCATATCAATAGATTGAAAGGGAAACTGGGAGGTGAGGATAACAGAGTTACTCCTCAAGAACTCGTTGAAGTCGAAGATTTATCCTATATTCCACATGAACCTGATATGGTACATGAATTCAGGGAAAGGAAACTTTGTAGTTGACTTATCCCTGAGGTTAAAATAAGGTGGAAAGATAGGGAAATTGAGAATTTGACTTGGGAGTCGGTTGAGATTGTTCAGCGCAGTTCTCCTTCTTTTCATTGCAAGAGTGCAATGTTTTGAGAGAGGGGAAGTATGTTATATGTACATTATGTGTGCTATGTTATATACACATTATGTGTGCATATACTAGGAGGCTAACCCACATTAGGCTTGTGAGCATGGGAGCATGGGAACAAGCTCTCGTGGAGCATGGGTTAGGACTAACCTTAAGGTTTAAGGTTAGGGTCAGGCATCCAAGGGTCACACATGAGGAATGGAAAGTCAAGAGTCACTTGAGGGCCCTCCTATATAATAGGGGTATGGGGCACACTCAAGGGGGCTTGGAGGTTTGGGATCCATGAGGACAAGGCTATGTTATACTCTCTTGTGTAGAGGTTCATATCTACTCTTCTACCATTTCACACTATAGCTACATGCTATTGGATTGGTGGAGTTATACCTCTTGATGGTATGGGACATCAAGGTAGAGGTATGATGTATTTCATTATTATTCATGTGTGCATCCCTTGGGCTCGGGGGTGGTTGGGTGGTTGAGTTTATGCCTGATTTATGCATGTTTATGCATAACAATTATCTAGAGAGATCTTAGGGTTTTAACAGTGGTATCAGAGCAATCTCTATTTAATTGTTGTTGATTTTTTTAAGTAAATTTTAATATTTACTAATAAAATGTTATTTTTTGTTGATTTGTGTTGATGAATTGCACGTGGATCATTGATATGGTGATTGGAACGTGTGTAACTACAATTCAATGGACGAATCGACGTTGCGGGGAAATTCCGTGAGTTAATGCTATTTTTCTCTATTTTTTATGGATAAAATCAAGCATTAATGGAAATTTTTTCAAAAATACCATAAAGTTTATGGTGGATATTTTTGAGATAATGGATTCCCTAAATTTCTAGAATTTTTAAGAAATTTTCCTAATTTTTTAGGAATTTTTTGAGCACTTTTATGATTAAAAATGTATTTTTATACATTTTTGCGGGTTTTTTCCGCGGGAATGCGATCAAATTTTTGTCAATTTCTACTGAAATTCAGTAGGGGACAGCGTGTTGATGCATGAATTGCTCTCCCGTGTGCGTGGGGTTCTCTTCGCCTCTCAAATCTGATTTTTCTTTCTCTTTTCCGGGTGAAAAATCTCTTTAAAATGATTTTTTTTAAAAGCATAAATCATAATTAATCATAATTATGATTAAGTTTAATTAAAATATTTAATCAAAGATTAAGCTAATCTCTCTCTGATTAACAGAGAGAGAGAGAGAGAGAGAGAGAGAGAGAAAAGAGATTGGAGGAGAGACGGAAATGGAGAGGAAAGGGAGGAGAGAGGGGAGGAGAGAATCCATCTCTCTCTCATTCTCCATGCGAGCGCAGGCGACGGGAGGGGGGGGCTGCGCACAGCAGCCGGTGGAAAAAAACGCCCCCCCCTTAAAAATCAAAATGCAATATGAGCTTAAAGCTTGTTTTTTATTTTTTTTTATTTTTTTAAAAAATGAGTTTTTTCTTTTAAAAAAAGCTTTTTTTTAAGCAGGTACAGGAAATTTTGTAGAAATACTCACATTTATTTCAAAAAAAAGCTTGGAAAAAGCCTGGAAATTACTGAAAAATTTGGGATTTGAGAGAAAAATTCTCTGAAAATTTTTGGCTTTTCATCTTCCGGAAAACCTTTGGCTTTCCGTTTTCCCAAAACCTTTTGGCTTTCCGAATTCCGGAAAAACTTTTGACCTTCCGTATTCCGGAAACCTTTGACCTTTCACATTCCGTTTTTTTTTTGTCTTTTCATTTTCCCAAAACTTTTGGCTTTCCGTATTCCGGGAAAACCGTTGGAATTTTGAAATTTTTTGACCGTTCGTATTCTAAATGCGTTCGGGGTTGATTAAAAATTTCAAAAAATTCCTAAAAATTAGTGAAAAATTAGACAAAGAATATTTTAAATTTTGGAAAAATGTGGGGTTGGTGTTTTTGGCACGTGGTGTGTCCATTCCGACACCCGTGACCATTCAAATTCCTTTAAAATTATATTTTTTGACCCAGAAAATTAGAAAAATCCATTTAAATTGAAAATTTTCATTGGATTTGAGAATTGTCGGGCGGAATTGGAAATTTCGTGAGCGATGGGATTCTGAGGAAAAATTAGGAATATTCTGAAATTATTTTTAGAAATCCTAAAAATTGGTATTTTTTAAATATCAATGGTATTTTGGCAAATTTAATTGCTAAAAATTTTCTGGAAAAATATAGGTTTGGAATGCCATAAGATAGGTTTGGTGGAATTCAAAATTATCATATTTTGAGGTCCTATAAAATTAGGAAAAATTTAAAAAAAAATCATGATAATTTTTTTTCTCGAGAATTTAATATTTTCGAGAGTTATTTAATGTTGAAGTACGTTTTCTCGTGCTGACATTAGATAGATGCGTGTTATTCGCATATTATTAATACGATTATATCTCGTATTAATGGATATTTATGTTTGGATTAATTCTAAACGATATATTCATGATTTTTTACCATGATTTAGCCATTCTTTTTGGACATGTTCCTTAATTTCTTTTGATGGCTATAATTTACGTTCAAAGTGTGTTTCACCTTTGACACTTTTCCATGATAATTTATTTTGGCACTTATTAAAGTGTGGATTGTGCTTAATTTCTTAAGCCTAAGACAAACTCTATCATGGGTTAGTTGATCGGTTTATTTTGGTGGATTTCTATTGGATGTTTTCCAAGTTTTATATGGACTCATCAGGTTCTGCCTAGATCACTTGTGTCTAGGGTTTTTTTTATTGAGTGCTACACACATGTGTTTCACTTTCTTACTTTGGAGTTTTATTTGAACAACACAACGTTCATATACTCTGGATTGATGAGTTGGCCACCAATTTTAATGCTTCCTTTGGCATGATTAAATGTCCATTAGATGGTATGCATTGTTTTTTATGATCAACTATGTTATTTATGGATGGAGGGAGCTTCTATGCTTTTATCCATGGTTTTATAAGGATATTTTGATCTTTTGAATATTTACATGCGCTTTGAAGGTAGCATTTGCCTTCGTTTTTGCACATAATTTTGGAGTATATTTCTTATACTCTTGTATATATTCCAACTCGGATACCTAGTTGCTTATAAATCTAGGTGAGTTATTTTTCTACCCTAACTTTATTGTGTTTTGGGTAGTTATCATTAGAAAGGCACCAATAATTTTAGTATGTGAAAGTCTGGATAAGGCCATCTTATTCCTTTTATACAGGATTTTATTCATATTTTCCTAGACGGCATACTAGGGAGTTTCAAATTGTTAAGGTATGTATGGGTGGTATCATGGTGGTATGGGACGCTAGTGATCCCTCACATATATTATCTTATGGGATAATTTGGGCTCAAGATTGTTGCTTTGCTTACATCACTTAGCATGTTGACCTCAACATTCAAAGACAATCTTATTTTCTAAATTCACTAGAAGGCATTCTTTAGATAAACTTCTTTTATCTATTGCCTGCATGTTTTGATGAGGGAAATCTCGTCGGCATTTTCACTTGTTGAAATCTCTTTCTTTAGAGTTCAAACAAGTTTATCTTGTTGTGTTCGGATAAGGAAATTTGGATTCTTCCTTTGTTGGCATTTCTTTCTCTAGTTCCGTACTTTAGACGATTTACACAATCAACCTGATAGGTTTACGGATGGATATATGTGACTCATCGAGACGTTGATGACTCTCTATGTTGATATGGGTAACTCGAGACGTCGATTATTCCATATGCAGATGTGGGTATGTCGGGGTGCCGATGAATCCCTAGTTTCTGCTATTATAATGCCATGCTTTCCTACTTTATTCCGAAAGGTTTACAACAACGAGGAAGTTACTTGGAATGTGAATTGCTCTAATCATCCGCAGTCTGATGGGCAAACAGAGCGTATGAATCAGATTATAGTGTATATGCTTCGTGCATATGTCTCTAGAAAATCATCATATTGGGAAAATATCTTCTAATGTTGGAATTTGCCTATAAAACAGTTCTAAATTTACGGCTATTATTTTTTAGTCCGTGCATACTTATGTATGGGTATCAACCCACGGCACCTATTGATGTCAGTCTTAAGGACATCGAGCTTGATGCATCGAGGGATTTCTTGCGAGATATGCAGGAAATGCTGACCGAAGCTCGGGATTCTATCAGGAGCGCTCATGATAGGGCACGGTTTTATGTTGATAGGGGACGCTCATCTCGGCCTTTTGAACCAGGAGCGTTGGTTTATTTTAATGTTCCTAAAGATTTTCAGACTTTGTCAATGGGAAAATGCTCGAATTCATCTCCTAGATATTGTGGTCCATTTCGAGTTATGCATCGGATTAGCACGGTTGCGTAAGAACTAAAACTACCTCCAATTGTTAGAGTTCATCCAGTCTTTCATATCAATAGATTGAAAGGGAAACTGGGAGGTGAGGATAACAGAGTTACTCCTCAAGAACTCGTTGAAGTCGAAGATTTATCCTATATTCCACATGAACCTGATATGGTACATGAATTCAGGGAAAGGAAACTTTGTAGTTGACTTATCCCTGAGGTTAAAATAAGGTGGAAAGATAGGGAAATTGAGAATTTGACTTGGGAGTCGGTTGAGATTGTTCAGCGCAGTTCTCCTTCTTTTCATTGCAAGAGTGCAATGTTTTGAGAGAGGGGAAGTATGTTATATGTACATTATGTGTGCTATGTTATATACACATTATGTGTGCATATACTAGGAGGCTAACCCACATTAGGCTTGTGAGCATGGGAGCATGGGAACAAGCTCTCGTGGAGCATGGGTTAGGACTAACCTTAAGGTTTAAGGTTAGGGTCAGGCATCCAAGGGTCACACATGAGGAATGGAAAGTCAAGAGTCACTTGAGGGCCCTCCTATATAATAGGGGTATGGGGCACACTCAAGGGGGCTTGGAGGTTTGGGATCCATGAGGACAAGGCTATGTTATACTCTCTTGTGTAGAGGTTCATATCTACTCTTCTACCATTTCACACTATAGCTACATGCTATTGGATTGGTGGAGTTATACCTCTTGATGGTATGGGACATCAAGGTAGAGGTATGATGTATTTCATTATTATTCATGTGTGCATCCCTTGGGCTCGGGGGTGGTTGGGTGGTTGAGTTTATGCCTGATTTATGCATGTTTATGCATAACAATTATCTAGAGAGATCTTAGGGTTTTAACAGTGGTATCAGAGCAATCTCTATTTAATTGTTGTTGATTTTTTTAAGTAAATTTTAATATTTACTAATAAAATGTTATTTTTTGTTGATTTGTGTTGATGAATTGCACGTGGATCATTGATATGGTGATTGGAACGTGTGTAACTACAATTCAATGGACGAATCGACGTTGCGGGGAAATTCCGTGAGTTAATGCTATTTTTCTCTATTTTTTATGGATAAAATCAAGCATTAATGGAAATTTTTTCAAAAATACCATAAAGTTTATGGTGGATATTTTTGAGATAATGGATTTCCTAAATTTCTAGAATTTTTAAGAAATTTTCCTAATTTTTTAGGAATTTTTTGAGCACTTTTATGATTAAAAATGTATTTTTATACATTTTTGCGGGTTTTTTCCGCGGGAATGCGATCAAATTTTTGTCAATTTCTACTGAAATTCAGTAGGGGACAGCGTGTTGATGCATGAATTGCTCTCCCGTGTGCGTGGGGTTCTCTTCGCCTCTCAAATCTGATTTTTCTTTCTCTTTTCCGGGTGAAAAATCTCTTTAAAATGATTTTTTTTAAAAGCATAAATCATAATTAATCATAATTATGATTAAGTTTAATTAAAATATTTAATCAAAGATTAAGCTAATCTCTCTCTGATTAACAGAGAGAGAGAGAGAGAGAGAGAGAGAGAGAAAAGAGATTGGAGGAGAGACGGAAATGGAGAGGAAAGGGAGGAGAGAGGGGAGGAGAGAATCCATCTCTCTCTCATTCTCCATGCGAGCGCAGGCGACGGGAGGGGGGGGCTGCGCACAGCAGCCGGTGGAAAAAAACGCCCCCCCCTTAAAAATCAAAATGCAATATGAGCTTAAAGCTTGTTTTTTATTTTTTTTTTATTTTTTTAAAAAATGAGTTTTTTCTTTAAAAAAAAGCTTTTTTTTAAGCAGGTACAGGAAATTTTGTAGAAATACTCACATTTATTTCAAAAAAAAGCTTGGAAAAAGCCTGGAAATTACTGAAAAATTTGGGATTTGAGAGAAAAATTCTCTGAAAATTTTTGGCTTTTCATCTTCCGGAAAACCTTTGGCTTTCCGTTTTCCCAAAACCTTTTGGCTTTCCGAATTCCGGAAAAACTTTTGACCTTCCGTATTCCGGAAACCTTTGACCTTTCACATTCCGTTTTTTTTTTGTCTTTTCATTTTCCCAAAACTTTTGGCTTTCCGTATTCCGGGAAAACCGTTGGAATTCTGAAATTTTTTGACCGTTCGTATTCTAAATGCGTTCGGGGTTGATTAAAAATTTCAAAAAATTCCTAAAAATTAGTGAAAAATTAGACAAAGAATATTTTAAATTTTGGAAAAATGTGGGGTTGGTGTTTTTGGCACGTGGTGTGTCCATTCCGACACCCGTGACCATTCAAATTCCTTTAAAATTATATTTTTTGACCCAGAAAATTAGAAAAATCCATTTAAATTGAAAATTTTCATTGGATTTGAGAATTGTCGGGCGGAATTGGAAATTTCGTGAGCGATGGGATTCTGAGGAAAAATTAGGAATATTCTGAAATTATTTTTAGAAATCCTAAAAATTGGTATTTTTTAAATATCAATGGTATTTTGGCAAATTTAATTGCTAAAAATTTTCTGGAAAAATATAGGTTTGGAATGCCATAAGATAGGTTTGGTGGAATTCAAAATTATCATATTTTGAGGTCCTATAAAATTAGGAAAAATTTAAAAAAAAATCATGATAATTTTTTTTCTCGAGAATTTAATATTTTCGAGAGTTATTTAATGTTGAAGTACGTTTTCTAGTGCTGACATTAGATAGATGCGTGTTATTCGCATATTATTAATACGATTATATCTCGTATTAATGGATATTTATGTTTGGATTAATTCTAAACGATATATTCATGATTTTTTACCATGATTTAGCCATTCTTTTTGGACATGTTCCTTAATTTCTTTTGATGGCTATAATTTACGTTCAAAGTGTGTTTCACCTTTGACACTTTTCCATGATAATTTATTTTGGCACTTATTAAAGTGTGGATTGTGCTTAATTTCTTAAGCCTAAGACAAACTCTATCATGGGTTAGTTGATCGGTTTATTTTGGTGGATTTCTATTGGATGTTTTCCAAGTTTTATATGGACTCATCAGGTTCTGCCTAGATCACTTGTGTCTAGGGTTTTTTTTATTGAGTGCTACACACATGTGTTTCACTTTCTTACTTTGGAGTTTTATTTGAACAACACAACGTTCATATACTCTGGATTGATGAGTTGGCCACCAATTTTAATGCTTCCTTTGGCATGATTAAATGTCCATTAGATGGTATGCATTGTTTTTTATGATCAACTATGTTATTTATGGATGGAGGGAGCTTCTATGCTTTTATCCATGGTTTTATAAGGATATTTTGATCTTTTGAATATTTACATGCGCTTTGAAGGTAGCATTTGCCTTCGTTTTTGCACATAATTTTGGAGTATATTTCTTATACTCTTGTATATATTCCAACTCGGATACCTAGTTGCTTATAAATCTAGGTGAGTTATTTTTCTACCCTAACTTTATTGTGTTTTGGGTAGTTATCATTAGAAAGGCACCAATAATTTTAGTATGTGAAAGTCTGGATAAGGCCATCTTATTCCTTTTATACAGGATTTTATTCATATTTTCCTAGACGGCATACTAGGGAGTTTCAAATTGTTAAGGTATGTATGGGTGGTATCATGGTGGTATGGGACGCTAGTGATCCCTCACATATATTATCTTATGGGATAATTTGGGCTCAAGATTGTTGCTTTGCTTACATCACTTAGCATGTTGACCTCAACATTCAAAGACAATCTTATTTTCTAAATTCACTAGAAGGCATTCTTTAGATAAACTTCTTTTATCTATTGCCTGCATGTTTTGATGAGGGAAATCTCGTCGGCATTTTCACTTGTTGAAATCTCTTTCTTTAGAGTTCAAACAAGTTTATCTTGTTGTGTTCGGATAAGGAAATTTGGATTCTTCCTTTGTTGGCATTTCTTTCTCTAGTTCCGTACTTTAGACGATTTACACAATCAACCTGATAGGTTTACGGATGGATATATGTGACTCATTGAGACGTTGATGACTCTCTATGTTGATATGGGTAACTCGAGACGTCGATTATTCCATATGCAGATGTGGGTATGTCGGGGTGCCGATGAATCCCTAGTTTCTGCTATTATAATGCCATGCTTTCCTACTTTATTCCGAAAGGTTTACAACAACGAGGAAGTTACTTGGAATGTGAATTGCTCTAATCATCCGCAGTCTGATGGGCAAACAGAGCGTATGAATCAGATTATAGTGTATATGCTTCGTGCATATGTCTCTAGAAAATCATCATATTGGGAAAATACCTTCTAATGTTGGAATTTGCCTATAAAACAGTTCTAAATTTACGGCTATTATTTTTTAGTCCGTGCATACTTATGTATGGGTATCAACCCACGGCACCTATTGATGTCAGTCTTAAGGACATCGAGCTTGATGCATCGAGGGATTTCTTGCGAGATATGCAGGAAATGCTGACCGAAGCTCGGGATTCTATCAGGAGTGCTCATGATAGGGCACGGTTTTATGTTGATAGGGGACGCTCATCTCGGCCTTTTGAACCAGGAGCGTTGGTTTATTTTAATGTTCCTAAAGATTTTCAGACTTTGTCAATGGGAAAATGCTCGAATTCATCTCCTAGATATTGTGGTCCATTTCGAGTTATGCATCGGATTAGCACGGTTGCGTAAGAACTAAAACTACCTCCAATTGTTAGAGTTCATCCAGTCTTTCATATCAATAGATTGAAAGGGAAACTGGGAGGTGAGGATAACAGAGTTACTCCTCAAGAACTCGTTGAAGTCGAAGATTTATCCTATATTCCACATGAACCTGATATGGTACATGAATTCAGGGAAAGGAAACTTTGTAGTTGACTTATCCCTGAGGTTAAAATAAGGTGGAAAGATAGGGAAATTGAGAATTCGACTTGGGAGTCGGTTGAGATTGTTCAGCGCAGTTCTCCTTCTTTTCATTGCAAGAGTGCAATGTTTTGAGAGAGGGGAAGTATGTTATATGTACATTATGTGTGCTATGTTATATACACATTATGTGTGCATATACTAGGAGGCTAACCCACATTAGGCTTGTGAGCATGGGAGCATGGGAACAAGCTCTAGTGGAGCATGGGTTAGGACTAACCTTAAGGTTTAAGGTTAGGGTCAGGCATCCAAGGGTCACACATGAGGAATGGAAAGTCAAGAGTCACTTGAGGGCCCTCCTATATAATAGGGGTATGGGGCACACTCAAGGGGGCTTGGAGGTTTGGGATCCATGAGGACAAGGCTATGTTATACTCTCTTGTGTAGAGGTTCATATCTACTCTTCTACCATTTCACACTATAGCTACATGCTATTGGATTGGTGGAGTTATACCTCTTGATGGTATGGGACATCAAGGTAGAGGTATGATGTATTTCATTATTATTCATGTGTGCATCCCTTGGGTGGTTGAGTTTATGCCTGATTTATGCATGTTTATGCATAACAATTATCTAGAGAGATCTTAGGGTTTTAACAGTGGTATCAGAGCAATCTCTATTTAATTGTTGTTGATTTTTTTAAGTAAATTTTAATATTTACTAATAAAATGTTATTTTTTGTTGATTTGTGTTGATGAATTGCACGTGGATCATTGATATGGTGATTGGAACGTGTGTAACTACAATTCAATGGACGAATCGACGTTGCGGGGAAATTCCGTGAGTTAATGCTATTTTTCTCTATTTTTTATGGATAAAATCAAGCATTAATGGAAGTTTTTTCAAAAATACCATAAAGTTTATGGTGGATATTTTTGAGATAATGGATTCCCTAAATTTCTAGAATTTTTAAGAAATTTTCCTAATTTTTTAGGAATTTTTTGAGCACTTTTATGATTAAAAATGTATTTTTATACATTTTTACGGGTTTTTTCCGCGGGAATGCGATCAAATTTTTGTCAATTTCTACTGAAATTCAGTAGGGGACAGCGTGTTGATGCATGAATTGCTCTCCCGTGTGCGTGGGGTTCTCTCCGCCTCTCAAATCTGATTTTTCTTTCTCTTTTTCGGGTGAAAAATCTCTTTAAAATGATTTTTTTTAAAAGCATAAATCATAATTAATCATAATTATGATTAAGTTTAATTAAAATCTTTAATCAAAGATTAAGCTAATCTCTCTCTGATTAACACAGAGAGAGAGAGAGAGAGAGAGAAGAGATTGGAGGAGAGACGGAAATGGAGAGGAAAGGGAGGAGAGAGGGGAGGAGAGAATCCATCTCTCTCTCATTCTCCATGCGCAGGCGACGGGAGGGGGGGGCTGCGCACAGCAGCCCGTGGAAAAAAACGCCCCCCCCCCCTAAAAATCAAAATGCAATATGAGCTTAAAGCTTATTTTTTTATTTTTTTTATTTTTTTAAAAAATGAGTTTTTTCTTTTTAAAAAAAGCTTTTTTTTAAGCAGGTACAGGAAATTTTGTAGAAATACTCACACATTTATTTCAAAAAAAAGCTTGGAAAAAGCCTGGAAATTACTGAAAAATTTGGGATTTGAGAGAAAAATTCTCTGAAAATTTTTGGCTTTTCATCTTCCGGAAAACCTTTGGCTTTCCGTTTTCCCAAAACCTTTTGGCTTTCCGAATTCCGGAAAAACTTTTGACCTTCCGTATTCCGGAAACCTTTGACCTTTCACATTCCGTTTTTTTTTTGTCTTTTCATTTTCCCAAAACTTTTGGCTTTCCGTATTCCGGGAAAACCGTTGGAATTCTGAAATTTTTTGACCGTTCGTATTCTAAATGCGTTCGGGGTTGATTAAAAATTTCAAAAAATTCCTAAAAATTAGTGAAAAATTAGACAAAGGTTATTTTAAATTTTGGAAAAATGTGGGGTTGGTGTTTTTGGCACGTGGTGTGTCCATTTCGACACCCGATGACCATTCAAATTCCTTTAAAATTATATTTTTTGACCCAGAAAATTAGAAAAATCCATTTAAATTGAAAATTTTCATTGGATTTGAGAATTGTCGGGCGGAATTGGAAATTTCGTGAGCGATGGGATTCTGAGGAAAAATTAGGAATATTCTGAAATTATTTTTAGAAATCCTAAAAATTGGTATTTTTTAAATATCAATGGTATTTTGGCAAATTTAATTGCTAAAAATTTTCTGGAAAAATATAGGTTTGGAATGCCATAAGATAGGTTTGGTGGAATTCAAAATTATCATATTTTGAGGTCCTATAAAATTAGGAAAAATTTTAAAAAAAATCATGATAATTTTTTTTCTCGAGAATTTAATATTTTCGAGAGTTATTTAATGTTGAAGTACGTTTTCTCGTGCTGACATTAGATAGATGCGTGTTATTCGCATATTATTAATACGATTATATCTCGTATTAATGGATATTTATGTTTGGATTAATTCTAAACGATATATTCATGATTTTTTACCATGATTTAGCCATTCTTTTTGGACATGTTCCTTAATTTCTTTTGATGGCTATAATTTACGTTCAAAGTGTGTTTCACCTTTGACACTTTTCCATGATAATTTATTTTGGCACTTATTAAAGTGTGGATTGTGCTTAATTTCTTAAGCCTAAGACAAACTCTATCATGGGTTAGTTGATCGGTTTATTTTGGTGGATTTCTATTGGATGTTTTCCAAGTTTTATATGGACTCATCAGGTTCTGCCTAGATCACTTGTGTCTAGGGTTTTTTTTATTGAGTGCTACACACATGTGTTTCACTTTCTTACTTTGGAGTTTTATTTGAACAACACAACGTTCATATACTCTGGATTGATGAGTTGGCCACCAATTTTAATGCTTCCTTTGGCATGATTAAATGTCCATTAGATGGTATGCATTGTTTTTTATGATCAACTATGTTATTTATGGATGGAGGGAGCTTCTATGCTTTTATCCATGGTTTTATAAGGATATTTTGATCTTTTGAATATTTACATGCGCTTTGAAGGTAGCATTTGCCTTCGTTTTTGCACATAATTTTGGAGTATATTTCTTATACTCTTGTATATATTCCAACTCGGATACCTAGTTGCTTATAAATCTAGGTGAGTTATTTTTCTACCCTAACTTTATTGTGTTTTGGGTAGTTATCATTAGAAAGGCACCAATAATTTTAGTATGTGAAAGTCTGGATAAGGCCATCTTATTCCTTTTATACAGGATTTTATTCATATTTTCCTAGACGGCATACTAGGGAGTTTCAAATTGTTAAGGTATGTATGGGTGGTATCATGGTGGTATGGGACGCTAGTGATCCCTCACATATATTATCTTATGGGATAATTTGGGCTCAAGATTGTTACTTTGCTTACATCACTTAGCATGTTGACCTCAACATTCAAAGACAATCTTATTTTCTAAATTCACTAGAAGGCATTCTTTAGATAAACTTCTTTTATCTATTGCCTGCATGTTTTGATGAGGGAAATCTCGTCGGCATTTTCACTTGTTGAAATCTCTTTCTTTAGAGTTCAAACAAGTTTATCTTGTTGTGTTCGGATAAGGAAATTTGGATTCTTCCTTTGTTGGCATTTCTTTCTCTAGTTCCGTACTTTAGATGATTTACACAATCAACCTGATAGGTTTACGGATGGATATATGTGACTCATCGAGACGTTGATGACTCTCTATGTTGATATGGGTAACTCGAGACGTCGATTATTCCATATGCAGATGTGGGTATGTCGGGGTGCCGATGAATCCCTAGTTTCTGCTATTATAATGCCATGCTTTCCTACTTTATTCCAAAAGGTTTACAACAACGAGGAAGTTACTTGGAATGTGAATTGCTCTAATCATCCGCAGTCTGATGGGCAAACAGAGCGTATGAATCAGATTATAGTGTATATGCTTCGTGCATATGTCTCTAGAAAATCATCATATTGGGAAAATATCTTCTAATGTTGGAATTTGCCTATAACAGTTCTAAATTTACGGCTATTATTTTTTAGTCCGTGCATACTTATGTATGGGTATCAACCCACGGCACCTATTGATGTCAGTCTTAAGGACATCGAGCTTGATGCATCGAGGGATTTCTTGCGAGATATGCAAGAAATGCTGACCGAAGCTCGGGATTCTATCAGGAGTGCTCATGATAGGGCACGGTTTTATGTTGATAGGGGACGCTCATCTCGGCCTTTTGAACCAGGAGCGTTGGTTTATTTTAATGTTCCTAAAGATTTTCAGACTTTGTCAATGGGAAAATGCTCGAATTCATCTCCTAGATATTGTGGTCCATTTCGAGTTATGCATCGGATTAGCACGGTTGCGTAAGAACTAAAACTACCTCCAATTGTTAGAGTTCATCCAGTCTTTCATATCAATAGATTGAAAGGGAAACTGGGAGGTGAGGATAACAGAGTTACTCCTCAAGAACTCGTTGAAGTCGAAGATTTATCCTATATTCCACATGAACCTGATATGGTACATGAATTCAGGGAAAGGAAACTTTGTAGTTGACTTATCCCTGAGGTTAAAATAAGGTGGAAAGATAGGGAAATTGAGAATTCGACTTGGGAGTCGGTTGAGATTGTTCAGCGCAGTTCTCCTTCTTTTCATTGCAAGAGTGCAATGTTTTGAGAGAGGGGAAGTATGTTATATGTACATTATGTGTGCTATGTTATATACACATTATGTGTGCATATACTAGGAGGCTAACCCACATTAGGCTTGTGAGCATGGGAGCATGGGAACAAGCTCTAGTGGAGCATGGGTTAGGACTAACCTTTAGGTTTAAGGTTAGGGTCAGGCATCCAAGGGTCACACATGAGGAATGGAAAGTCAAGAGTCACTTGAGGGCCCTCCTATATAATAGGGGTATGGGGCACACTCAAGGGGGCTTGGAGGTTTGGGCTCCATGAGGACAAGGCTATGTTATACTCTCTTGTGTAGAGGTTCATATCTACTCTTCTACCATTTCACACTATAGCTACATGCTATTGGATTGGAGTTATACCTCTTGATGGTATGGGACATCAAGGTAGAGGTATGATGTATTTCATTATTATTCATGTGTGCATCCCTTGGACTCGGGGGTAGTTGGGTGGTTGAGTTTATGCCTGATTTATGCATGTTTATGCATAACAATTATCTAGAGAGATCTTAGGGTTTTAACAAAAGGTACCATTGGGTATGACATCACTTATACATCAGCAAGAATACAAGTATTACAGTACATAAAAGGTACCATTGGGTATGGCATCACTTATACATTGGCACATCGAGCAATACCTTGATTGGATTTGGTGACTCAGATTGTGCAAGAGATCATGATAACAAAAAATATATTTCTAGTTACTATTTTCTTATTGGGTCAAGAATTACATCCTAGATCAACAAGGCACCTAGAGTGGATCTTTTTTGTACATAGGTTGAGTACAAGGCGATATGCTTTACTTCACGTGAAGCAGTCTGGTTGAGAAGGATTTTAGGAGTATCAAAGCTCCTTACCCAGAGCAACAACCATTAATTTGTAAATCAAAGTTTGCAAGGAGTAATATTGTTTTCTTTTCGCTTCTTTCTACAATTCACTACTTTGTATTATTAAGATCTTGCTTTCACAACTGTGTTTTCTTACATTACAAACATGAAAAATTGGCTCTTACACTTTCATATGCCTTTTCTTACTAGGCCACCTAGGAGTAAGTAACCCAGGGCACCCAGGTTTTTACAAAACTTAGACTTCTAAGCCAGGTTTCTTATGTTACGACCTTAACTTATATTGATAGTGTCTTAAGAGCGCTTACAATATATAAATGACAAAATTATAATATAATCTAGACACTCTTTACAGACACCAGACATTATCAATGAAGAGCCATGTTAACCAACAAGTGGTTAATAGTAGAAAATAGAGGTTGGGAAGGAAGAAGTTCTCGCCCCCTTATTTGGTCCTCTAAAACTCTTTGTACCAATATATAGAGAAATGTTGTGAAAATCTTTCCTAAACATGACTACGTTTCAACAAGATCAATGACATATATGTCTTCCATGTTTTAATCTATGTTCTTCAATGAGGACGATGTTCTCGTGCTAAAAAGTGCTTGAATGACTCTGATACCAACTAAACATCACTGTGTGACCCAAATCCTAAATCACCACAAAACCTCAAAGCTACTTGTATGTACAATAATAGTTGCAAAAGAAATTGCTCGAGAATATTTTGAAGCGAGTGCTTGAGATCATTTTGAAAAGCGAATGCTCTCACCATGTAAGTACATTGTCACACACTATATAGTTTTGTAAAGCTATCTACTTTTAACACAAAAAGTGCTCATCCTCCACTTTCAACAATGAAAGTGTTCATATGGCTAAACGAGGGAATGGCATGTTCCTTTATGAACTCCGTGCCATACCTTTATGAGATCATTTTGAAAAGCGAATGCTCTCACCATGTAAGTACATTGTCACACACTATATAGTTTTGTAAAGCTATCTACTTTTAACACAAAAAGTGCTCATCCTCCACTTTCAACAATGAAAGTGTTCATATGGCTAAACGAGGGAATGGCATGTTCCTTTATGAACTCCGTGCCATACCTTATGTATGGTCCTTTTTTCTATTTTCCACTCATATATAGATTGCACATAAGAAGTGCTAAGATGATTGATTAATGTTGGTTAATATGTCGATGTGCACGGAATCTGTAAGATGTGTCTTTTTGTATTCCACTCATATATAGATGCACATAAGAAGTGTTGAGATGATTGACTAACATTGGTTAATATGTCGATGTGCACGGAATCCATAAGATGCGTCTTTCTATATTCCAATGATCGGAACATATATATGAAATCCTCACCCAATAAAGGTTAAAGATCTTCTTCTCAATGCGTATGAGGTAGACTCTAATCTCTTTAGGTTATTGCTGAATTGTGCACTGTTGTTGTGTGTATAATGCATCTACATGTGTACTATATATGTACACCATGTATGTTTTGTTTTATCTTAGTTTGATTTATGTATGTATCTTATTTGGTTTCTCCATCTGATCTCTGTCTAGTCTCTTTAATTTGTTGCTACAATTCCTCTACATGTATAGTGTCACCTACATGTGTAGTAGTAATATATAAACCATGTATGTTTACATGCTTTGTTTCATCCATGTATACTTAGTATGATCTCTATATGTATCATGTATTTATGTATGTATCTTATTTGGTTTCTCCATCTGATCTCTGTCTAGTCTCTTTAATTTGTTGCTACAATTCCTCTACATGTATAGTGTCACCTACATGTGTAGTAGTAATATATAAACCATGTATGTTTACATGCTTTGTTTCATCCATGTATACTTAGTATGATCTCTATATGTATCATGTATTTATTCAAACCATGTATGTTCACATGCATTGTTTCATCCATGTATACTTAGTATAATTGATCTAAAATTATATATCATGTGTGTATCTTACTTGTTTTCATGCATCTTCCAAGACTACTATGTATGCATACTATTGTGTGCATCTTTATTGGTTTGGTCTTTTACATGCTTTGATGTATCTTCCCATTCTACTATGTACTGTTGTGTGTCTCTTGCTTGGTTCGGTCTTTGCATGCATGCTATCTACATGTTGACCTAGTCGTTCCATGATCGACTCTATTCAAAAGTGGAATTTTATTCTATTCAAATGAATCATGTCGTTAAAGTTTGTATGTTGATAATTTTTCATGTCGTTTTTTGGGTTACATTTGATTCATTTTCATGTCGTTTTTTGGGTTACATTTGATTCATTTTCATGATATAAGGAGTGTGAAAGTGTAAATCATGAATTTGTATGCTTTATAGTTTCAATGAGTTGAAAGGGCAATAATGCTATCATAGTAGAGAAGGTGAAAGAGATCAAACAGTTTATACATGATATTTTGGCATGTTTAAGATTCGATCATTAAAGCTAGGCTTTGGATTGCTCTTACAAGCAGGTTTTTTTTTCTAATTGTGTCAAATGGATCCTTCTCCTATGGGAGAGCCATACAATGGATCTAGTTATAAATTATAAGAAACATTTTCTCTTGCAGGAGGGAGACTTACCCCTTCCTTGTAGTGTGTTGAACCCCCCCTCCTCCCCCCCTCCTCCCCCCACCCTCTCCTCTCTTTCCTCTACCCCTCATTCCTCCTCCTCTGTGTGTGTCTCAAATTTTCCTTGGACTTTTTTAACTCTTAACAATTGGCAAATCTTTATAGATAGTATGTGGTAGGTTTTGTGAAAGGTTTCCACAAGACTTTTCTTTAGTGCTGGTGTATTGCTCTTTTGCATTGCACCTCTATGTTGATCACACATTTTTTTTAAAAATTGGGGAAGATAAATAAAATTTAAAAAAGAAATTTGTAAATGAGGAGACGTCTCTCTATAAATGTTGGTCACACTTCTATGTTGATGAAAGCTACAATTTTTGTCATATTTCAAATAACTAAAACTAACAAGTTGGCTCTCACCCCTCTCACCCGTCTCTGACGGGGTGGACCTCTCTCTCTCTCTCTCTCTCTCTCTCTCTCTCTCTCTTCTCGGCCTTCCCCCCTCTCTCTCCCCCGCCGCTCTCTGTCCACCCCCCACACTTTGCATTCTTTGATGATACGTGTCAAAAGAGACTTCACTTCTATGTTGATGAAAGCTTCAATTTTTGTCGTATTTCAAATAACTAAAACGAACAAGTTGGCTCTCACCTGTCTTTGACGGGGTTGACACCTCTATCTCTCTCTCTTTTTGGCCCTCCCCTGCTCTGTATCCACCCCCCGTACTTTGCATTCTTTGATGACACGTGTCAAAAGAAACTTCACTTCTATGTTGATGAAAGCTTCAATTTTTGTCATAACTAAAACTAACAAGTCGGCTCTCGATGGGGTTGACACCGCTCTCTCTTCGGCCCTCCCCTCTCTCTCTTCCCCGCTCTGTGTCCACCCCCATTGTTTGATAACACTTGTCAAAAAAGACTCAGTATAGTATATAGTATATATATAGATATAAAAATGCGTTGAATTTTGCAATATTTCGGACTGAAAAAAATTGCAAGTGAAAAACGAAAACGTTGCAGGTCCATTTGGTTCTGCTTGAACCCATGGCAAATTAGGGTTACTATAAACCAGGAGCTGCATCACGCCTTAGCAGCTCTTCTCCAGGTACCTTCTTTGTCGATTTGTACGTCAGATGCTACTTTGTCGGTACAGATTCCATGTCTATCCTGCTTTTTTATGCTAGATTCTAAACAGGAACCAGATTTTCCTATTTCTGCATTTTTGGCTCAGAGTCCGAACGATCCGAGGTATCTTACCTTACCTGAGCACATTAGGGTTTTTCTTTCCCTTACCTGAGCACACTACGGCGATCTCTTTCCTCATCTGAGCATATTAGGATTGTATGAGGGTTAAATTAGGGTTTTGTGCCCTTATCTGAGCATATCAGGTTTCTTATCCGAGGTTACATCAGGGTTTTTCTCACATATCTGGGTTTCTCTTTCACAAGAGATCATAGTTTGGGTCTACTAGATCCAAAGAGCTCAACTTTGCTGGAATCGGTTAAATTCATTTCATTTAGTTAAGCTTCTTCTGATGCAATGCCTTCTGTCCCATCTTGTTAATACTACTTTGTTGGGAAAATTTTCAGTTGATTCTTGTCCATTTTTGTTCTTGTTTTTAGGTTTTAATTTAGTCGATCATGGAAAGATTTTGTTTGTACATCGACACAGTCACCACATACAGGAGCGATATAATTGATTTAAATCGGTTTCTTTACTGCCATAGTGTGCTTGGGTTGCCCGATACAAGATGTATGTGTGTGATCTGTCCATACATCTTCTGATACGAATATTTATCCTTGGCTCAACTTGGCAGCATCTACGGCAGGGTTGAGAGTTGGTTAGTTTTCCTGGTTTTTCCTAAATCTATGCGATGATGGGGCCTGAGGATGGTGATACGCAGGACACCCAGTTCTATTCCACAGACGCCATGGAAAGCCTGGTTCTTGACTCCTCGCTTTTGAATAGCAACTACAAAAGCACCATGTCCAGAAGCTTGCCGCCCATAGAAGATTCTCACCCTCTCTCCATCCATAAAGAAGACAAAGCAGACCCCTTTGAAGAGCTTTACAAAAAGTCTTCCTCCAAGAGTCCAAAAGAGCCTGCCGGTAGCAATGGCAGGGAGGATGCCCTCGTGGAGCCGCCATCTTATGCCGACGTCATCTTCACTCCGTATGCGGCTGAGGTCTCTCCAGGCAGCAACGGGAGTTCAAGAGAGCTCGGGTTAAACTCATTGCTGTTGTCGTCATCATCATCTTATTCTTCATTTTCAGAACATCTAACCATCACTGTCTCCCAGCCGCAAAAAGTGCAGGACACGGTGAACATGTCGATAGTACCTGGGAATAGTACATATGTCACATACCTTATTGTCACCCACACTAACATCCCGCAGTATGGGGGCCATGATTTTGCCGTTAGACGGCGATTCCGGGATGTGGTGACACTGGCTGATAAGCTCGCAGAAGCTTACCGGGGTTACTTTATCCCGGTTCGTCCCGACAAGAGCATCGTGGAGAGTCAGGTCATGCAAAAGCAGGAGTTTATTGAGCAGAGGAGGGTTGCTTTGGAGAAGTACCTCCGCAGGCTAGCCAACCATCCGGTCATCAGATTCAGCGATGAGCTGAGATTATTCTTACAATCTCAGGGGAAGCTGCCGCTGACACCAACTACAGATATGGCCTCGAGGATGCTAGATGGGGCTGCAAGCCTTCCACGACAGCTTTTTGGGGAGGGAAGTGTTGTTATGTCACCACAGGATGTTGTCCAGCCTGCCAAGGGGGGCAGAGACTTGGTGCGCTTGTTTAAAGAGTTGAAACAGTCAGTCACAGTTGAGTGGGGTGGAGTCAAGCCAGCAGTAAATGAAGATGACAAAGGCTTCCTGGAAAGAAAAGAAAAGCTAGAGGGTTTGGAGCATCATTTGAGTGAGGCATCTCAACAGGCAAGCTTGTGGAAAGCTCTTTTTTGTGCTCTATTTTTCATGTGTCAAGGGTCTCGTTTTCTAGAGCCTTACAATTGGCTTGAGAATGTACCATTGTAGCCTGTTGGGATGCTTAATGGGGTGGATGTGGTGGTGGCATGCAGGCTGAGGTTTTGATAAAAGCTCAGCAGGAAGTTGGGGAAACTGTGGGAGAGCTTGGGTTAGCATTTATCAAAATAGCAAAGTTTGAAACTGAAGAAGCAGTGTACAACTCTCAAAGAACCCATGCGGCAGATGCAAAACGACTGGCTACGGCAGCTGTGAAAGCAAGTCGATTTTATCGAGAGGCAAATGCCCAGTCAGTGAGGCACTTGGTATGTTCATGCTACTCTTGTTATTTAAAGTAGTCTTTGGAATTGAGGCCTTACTTTGTGTTCTTATTTATATACTCCTATCAATTTTGTAAGTATGCTGATGTAGAGCCACTTTAATAATATCTTGGGCTAGCACATTTTGTTTTAGGCTTTACTGCATGGATATGGTTTGCTATGCCATTTGACACTATGTTTATGAATTGATTCATGCCTTCTACTTAAGTATGATTTACTTCAGTAGGCTACGTGGTTGCCTGCCTGTTGTTGGCACGGGGGCGGAGGGTCCGATCAGGAGGTGGTATTGTGTGGGAAAATTACACGTCCATAGGTGCCTGTCCCACCCACACCTGAGGGGGCTGCCTCTCAGCACCTGTCAACGTGGAGTTCATAGACGGGAAGTGATGATTGTTATGGGATAGGACGGTGCAAAGGATGGGTGGGGGTATTTGTGTATCCAAACTTATTCTTGTGTGTGTGCACTTGCGCGCGCGCATGTGCGTGTGTAAGAGAGAGAGAAAAAGAAGAAGAAGAAGAAGAATATTGTATTATCGTCCCCACTGGGGGCCAAATATGACCCATGGGACCAACAAACTAGTACAAGACAAAAAAAAGTCTCCTTCTGTTACTATGAAGGGTAAAACTAGCAAGCTAGTGTGTGGCATAATGTGACTCAAGCTCGTCTCTATGTTTGAGGAGTCGAGTGATGAATGCCCCCAAAGCAGCCGCCAGAGAGAAATGAAATGAAATGTTATATTAACGTCTTCAAAAGGCCAAAGTGATCTATGAGACCAAAGTTACAACCATGTGACATCTGATACACTATCTGGAAAAGAAAAGAAAGGATTGAAGGTAAGTATCTAGCCCTACAATACATCAGTAGGGAGCATCCGGAAGCAGCAACTAGGGAGAGTGGGAAGCTAATGCTACTAGTCAAAATGGGGTACATGAGTACATGGATACATGAATACATGAATATGAGGGAGTACAGAAGTGACAGTGAGAGAGAGAATAAAAAACACCTGTGCTGCCTGTAGCATCGGCCGGTTCCTCCCCTTCAGTACCTGTTTTCCAAAGCCAGCCTCTAGCGCTGCCTGCTAGCCCCCCTTTCCCTAAAAGCATGAGAGAGAGAGAGAGAGAGAGAGAGAGAGAGAGAGAGAGAGAGGCGTGTGCTCCAAAAGTAGATTAGCCTCCATAAATAGCTTAGGGGCCCCCAAAGGTTATAAATCCTCACTGAAGGTTATAAAACCTTTTAAGTTCTAATTTCTTTGTCTCCTTCACACTTGGGGTTGTCCACACATGTTTCCTTTTTGTCCGGGCACCCAAGTATGAACATTTAAATATATAACTTACTCATTGACCACCATGCTAACACTTATGCTGCACCAATTTCACAGGGTCATGACATACCTCCCTCTTGAAAAATGGCAAGCGTCCTCGATTTCAATTTGGTGATACAGCAAGACATCCAAAGCGGAACCACACTGATAACAAAGGCTGCCCAACACCATATGATATCAGCCATGTGATCCAACTAAAAGTGAAATGTACAATATGGCAAGATTAGCGTCCCAATCTCTCTAAGCCATGCATATGTAACAACATTCACTGCAAACCAATGGTGTAGTAATAGTTCAAGTTGTATATCACTGTGAACCATACACAACCACAACATCCAATGTGACTAGTACACATATATCATAGAAGTCCCATAAGCAGATGTATCGTCAACTGTCAGTACTTTCGAGTGAGACAAAAGCTACACCAAGCGACCTCTAGATGACATCTGAGCCTGTTTGTATCAAGGGAGTGGAGGTGCTACCCCCCTCTTGAGCATCAGGCAATGCCCCATACCCATGCTCTGCTGAACCTGAATGAGCCGTAGCAAGAGTCGGCTCCAACTCAAAGGCATCGAGATAAAGCTGCAATACCTGAGGTGAATCTGCTAAGTCACCCTCCTCCATCCACTTCGCATCCATCGGTGAATAGTTCTTGAACTTCACAAGATAGCGACGGGAAACTTTACCTCGTACCTTTCTTTTCTTATGTGCCAGTATCTGCTCTGGAATAAGAACCTCATCAAGTTCCTCAACTTCCGGCTAAGCCTCATCTGATACATCCTCAGGCACATCCCCACGGAAAGGTCTAAGTAGACTCACATGAAATGCATTGTGAATCCTCCAGTGATATGGTAGCTTCAAACGATAGGCCACCTCACCAATCTTTTCCAATACCTGAAAAGGTCCATAATAGCGCATGCTCAACTTAGGGAATAAGTGCTCTTTACCCTTCATCTTTTTGAGCCTAGCTTTCTTAAATCGCAAAAGAACCCAGTTACCCAATGCAAGCCTTCTTTTGCTTTTGCTGAGTTTTTTGGAGTGCCAACTTAACTCTCCTATAAGCTTTATCCATGTTCTCCACATACTGGTCAGCCTCAAAGATCTTATCCTTTGTGTGTAAAATGGGTGGTACTTTCTTCCCTCCTTTCACAATCTCAGAAGGCGCCTTGCCCGTCGAGGTATGGATGGTGTTGTTACAAGCGAACTCCACCAAAGGAAGATACTTTTCCCATTGTTTTTTGTGCTCTTACACATAACACTTGAGAAGATCTAACACTATGGAATTAGCCTCTTCCGATTGCCCATTTGTCTTTGGATGAAACGATGATGAAAACTTGAGAGTTGTACCCATGTTGTTAAACAACCCTCTCCAAAATAAACTCGTCATCTGTGGATCACGGTCACTAATGATAGACGAAGGCATGCCATGATACTTGAAGATGCTTGCCATGAACAACTTCACCATGTGATCAACTTTGATCTTCTTACGCATGGGAATGAAATGAGCCTGCTTACTGAACGTGCATATGATAGTCCAAATGCCATCATTCCCCGTTTGTGTCCTCGGAAGATCAAATATAAATCCATGGCAATGCTCTCGCATGGTCTATCTAGAATAGGTAAAGGCTGAAGTAACCCTGGTGTCTTCTGATGGTCATACTTCACCTTCTGACATACGATGCATTGCCTAACAAAAGCATCAACATCTCTTCTCAAGGTCGGCCAATAAAAGAAAGCCTCAACTGCCTTTACCGTAGCGTCAATACCTCTATGATCTGCATACGGTGGAGCATGACTTTCAATCATAACCTTGAGTCGTAATTGCCTGGTAACACACAGTCTACCATGCATCAACAAAAAGTCATCCCTGAGAGTATAATGATTATGCCGTTGACCCTCAGACATCTGATCATAGACCTTGCCAAAATCCTCATCTTGGGCATACTACTCTTTCATCTCATCAAGCTCATGATGATAAGCAAGTGAAACTGCTAAGACCTGTGGCTCGCGTGACAAAGCATCTGCCACAACATTCTTTTTGTCTTCCACATGTACAATCTGAAAGTGGAACATAGACAAAAAGTTGGCCCATCTTATATGCTTCTCAGAAAGTTTAGTTTGCGTGAGGAAATAACGTAAGGTTTGATGATCTGTCTGTACAGTGAAATCAGTCCCAAGCAAATAGTGTTTCCATGTAGAAAGAGCATGAATTACAGCCAACATCTCTTTCTCATAAACCTGTAAATGCTTCTCGGCATTCTGTAATATACGACTCTCATAGGCTATCAGATGTCCTTCTTGCATGAGAACTGTCCCAATGCTGTTTCCACATGCATCACACTGGACAACAAAAGCCTTTTGGAGATCCGGTAATACCAATACGGGATCTGAAGTAAGCTTTTTAAAGGCTGCAATTTCCCGATCAGCCCATCGAAACAGAGTTCTCTTCTTTGTTAAAGCATGAAGGGGCGAAGCAATCTCAGCAAAATATCGTATGTACCGCCTGTAATAGGAACACAAGCCCAAAAAGCTGCGTACATCATGCACGGTCTGTAATATGCGGAAGCTTCGGAGAAGGATCGGTACTTCAAAACTCAGAAAACAGCACTCTTTTCGCGACGAAATTAACGTACAAACTGAAAGACGAT
Source organism: Cibotium barometz (assembly GCF_041138505.1). Classification (NCBI taxonomy): domain Eukaryota; kingdom Viridiplantae; phylum Streptophyta; class Polypodiopsida; order Cyatheales; family Cibotiaceae; genus Cibotium; species Cibotium barometz. The sequence goes on along the minus strand of NC_141105.1, from coordinate 14,864,027 downwards.
GTGCAGAAAATAGAGAGAGAAAGGGGAGATGGAGAGGACACAGTATTGGGTCCCAATTACCCTCTGTAGGGCCCCCACCACGAATGGTGTATTTGCTTTATTAGAATGATGTAAATCTGAAACAAATACAAAGTACTTGACCTTTTCTTGGCTGGAAAACCTGCCCTTGACCTTCAGTCCTTCACCCCTTAGCTTTAGCAAACCCTTGGCTGTCCTGGCCCTTGAATGCTTGAGGCTCTTGGTGAATTATGAGATGGAAGAAATGATTTAAGACTTGGGTATTTATACCCCTCCCTTCATGCAGTCGGCTGGCTTCAGGACAGCCCACGACTGAGTCTTGTTAATAAATTGTGTTCACACTTTAATAAAGTGTTTTCACACTTGTTTAGACCCTGTCCAGCCTGCGCATGACTCTGGGCAGCACCCTGGCTGCTGGACATGCTGCGCAGAGGTGTGGGACTGCCCCCCACACCTGGCTGCCTGCTGTTCTAGGGTTTTACACTCTGTCGGCTGCCTGTCCAGAGGCTCTGGAGCTGGCCGACTGCCCCTCCAGCCCTTGCCTTGGCTGGTGGGCAATATCTTGGGCCCTCCTGGCCCCTTGGGGGTGGTTCTATACCTCCCCCATGCCCATACTAAGTATGCAAGCTGCAAATCCTTGCACTGGGGTAGCCCTATGGGCTGGCCCCATCTCTACATGCAAACTACATGCCTACAGAGGCCTGGCATCCAGTTGCAAACCAGATACTCAGCACATCTGACATCATTCCAGAGGGAGACTCACAGCGCGGACTGGCACTGCTTCATGTGCAGGACAATGCACACCTGACCTTGGACTCATGTGCAGGACAATGCACACCTGACCTCGGACGACTGAGATGGATCCCTGGCTGACTCGTCCCGGACTGGGCTCACATGGGACCAGTTCACCAACCCAGGTCCTGCACCTTCTGTACAGAAATGTCTACGTGGCATCCAAGTGCGGGATGCACGTGACATCCCCTTCTGCTTAACTTGACGGAAGCTGCATAGCCTCCAAATAATCCGTCAATAAAGCCAGATAATCTTCGAAAAATTCTTTGTCGAGCCATACCGCTTCATGAGTTCCTCGGTCCTGAAACTTCGTGAGGAATTGTCGTAGTCTTCGGCCTGAGCCATGCTTGAAACGGTGCAGAAGGATCTGTTCCGGAACCATTACTTCGGCTTCATCAATGATGTCTGGTTCCGCTTCGTCTTTGACCTCTGAAGGGGGTGGACCTGCATATGGCTTCAACCAACTGACATGAAATACATCGTGCATAGTCCAACTCGGAGGTAGCTTTAACTGCATAGACACCTCATTAATCTTTTTCCGGATGGGGAATGGTCCGAAGCTCCTGAAAGACAACTTTGGGCATCGCTTGTCCACCTGCTTTAATCTTTGCTTCATAATCCGAAGATATACCCAATCTCCTTCCGAAAACTTCATGTCCCTTCGGTCTTTATTGGCCTGTCGAGTGTAGGCCTCTTGCGCTTTAGCCAATCTGTCTTTGACGGACTCTAGTATCTCCTGGTAAGACTCCGTCACTCTGTTCGCCTCCGGTACTGAAGACGACGTCCTGGTTAACAACGACTGGAAAGGCCTTCCAAATGCTGCCTCATATGGAGTCCTGCCAATAGCTGAAGAAAAAGAGTCATTCAAAACAGCTTGAACTAAAGGCAAAAACGATTCCCACTTACCTTGCTGATCGTGGACATAATACTTCAGCACATCAAAGGCCAACTGGTTGTATATCTCTGTCTGGCCATCTGTCTGTGGGTGGAATGCACTGGAAAAATGCAACTTAGTACAAAAATTATCAAACAATGCCCTCCAAAAATGACTGGTAAACTTGGCATCTCGGTCTGACACTATGGTCCTAGGAATCCCACCAATCGGGTACCAATGCCGAATAAATAGCTGAGCGGCGGTCACATTGGCCCTGCAAGGAATAAGCATCACAAATTTGTTGAACCTGTCAACAATAGTCAAACACTGTGTATTACGCTTACTCGGACTGGGAGGCAGATTTGTGACAAAGTCCATCGAAATGTCTTGGAAAGGACCCTCGGGAATTGGCAAAGGCTGTAACAACCCTATCTTCTTTCCACGAGGAGCTTTCACCTTTTGACAAATGTCACAGCGTTGTACATAGGTAAACACATCACGCCTCATCTTTGGCCAATAGTATTGCCGTTCTAATTTCTCCAGAGTCGAATTCATGCCCCTATGACCACCTGTAATGGCGTCATGGGCATCATGGAGAAGAGCTGTCCGGAATGATTTCATGACACACAGTCGGCCTTTGTAGTAAAGCCAACCATCGCGTATCAGAAAATGGCATGGTCCTGTGGCATCCAATGCCTGTTCCCACTGTGTACCGAATTCCTCGGAATCCGCGTACGTGTGCTTCATGTCTTCTAGTCCTGTACCAACAAGGTCTAGTCTAGTGGTCTGAATCGCAGCTACTTGTTCCTTCCTGCTCAAAGCATCGGCCACTGGATTGGCCTTTCCTGGAAGGTACTCAATCATGCCACCAAACTGCTGGAATATCTGACTCCAGCGGTGCTGTCGATCACTCCACTGTGCACTGGGCATCGTCTGAATCCAGCGCAATGCCTGATGGTCAGTGCGAACCTCGAAGTCACGGCCATACAGGAAATGTTTCCAATGTTTCAAGGCCTGAATGACTGCTAGGAGTTCACGATCATAGACTGAGTAATTCTTTTCGGCGGGCAGTAACTTACGAGACATGTAAGCTACCAGATGACCATTCTGTTGCAATACACCTCCAATTGCGATGTTACTCGCATCGGTGATCACCTGAAATGGTTCGTCCCACGAGGCAAGGGCTAGACAAGGCGCTTCTGACAAAGCCACCTTGAGGTTCTGGAATGCCTCCAACGCTCGTGGAGTCATTCGAATCTTTTGCCTCCTTGTTTTCACTCCCTTTAGCAGATCGGTGAGGTCTGCGGAGAGATCAGAAAACTTGTCAATGTGGGTGGAATATGCCTGGCATATACCCACAAATGATCTAATGTCATAAGCAGTCTGAGGTACTTCCCAGTTAACAATCTCGGCCACTTTAGCCGGATCAAGTCGAATGCCTTCGGCACTGATTATATATCCCAAGTTATGTACCTGGAACAGATAAAATTCTGACTTCTTTTCATTGATATAGAGCTCGTTGCTTTCCAGCAACTTAAGGACTTTCTCCACATCAATGTCATGCTGCTCAACTGTAGCTGAAAATATGAGTATGTCGTCCAGAAATATGAACACACACACTCCAATCAACTCCCGGAAAATACGCATCATCATGCGGTTAAATGTAGCTGGGGCGTTCGTCAAACCAAATGGCATGACCACAAATTCATAGTGGGCCCGTTCTGTACGGAAAGCTGTCTTGGGGATGTCCCCCTCCACAATCCGAACCTGGTGGTACCCACTCTTTAAATCCAATTTAGAGAACACCTTAGCTCCATTCAGCCTCTCGAGAATATAGTCAATTCGAGGCATCGGGAATCTGCTCTTGATAGTCAGCTTGTTGAGTGCACGATAATCGACACACAACCGAGAAGACCCATCTTTCTTCTTGACAAATAAGATCGGTGCTGCAAATGGCGACACGCTGGGGCGGATGAAGCCAGCTTGCAACAATTCTTGGAGTTGGCGGTCCAACTCCGATTCCATTGCCTTAGAAAGGCGATACGGAAACTTGCTCGGGGGTTCCGAGCCTGGGAGGAGATCAATCTTGTGATCCTCCGGTCTGGACGGGGGAAGCTGGGGAGGGAGACTGTCCCGAAGAAAAATCTTCTGGAACTTTTCATGGAGAACCGAGTACTTCTCGGAAGCACTGGCCACCGTCTGGGCTGTCTGGATGTAAATCATCGCACACTGTGCGCCTTTCCTGACTGCTCGCTTAGCCTGCAAGTGGCTTATGAGCGGAAAGTTTGGAATACCTGGCTCACACTTAATGGTCACCGGGGTGTTTGACACATTCCGATCAATCTGGAACGTGTGCTTGTCCCACTTGACATCAGGAAGAAACTTGTGAAACCACTGGATACCCAAAATTATGTCTGCTCCTACAAGAGGGGCAACCATAAAGTCACGCACAAACTCTATGCCCTGAATCACTAATTTAGCACCTAGAGCCTCATACTTGACGCTCGTTGTCATACCTGTGCTAAAACCCTCAACTTGTTTGTCCACCGGAGTGAGCTCGAAACGGGCACGCCTAGCGGCCTCTTCCGTGATCACATCCTCCGTGCTGCCGCTGTCAAACAAGACAACGACTCTCTGGCCACCTATGTAGCCAAAGGTCTTGAGCAATTCGTTGCGCTCATACTCCTGGTCATGGGCGCCCTTCTGCTTATCTTCGAGCTCCCGGCTAATAATTGCTCCAACTGAAGCACCGGGGGTTGAAGAACTAGGGGTAGCCACTGGGGTCTGTGTGGGAGCTGTGCTCACCACGGAAGCTGTGGAGGCGGCGGCGGGCTTTGGAGGCTTCTTCGGACAATCCCGAGAAGTATGCCCTTTTGTGTGACAAAAGTAACATCTACCCTCCTTCCTGTACTGAGCAAGCTCCTCAGCACTCAACTTGCCACCTGTCTTGCCTGCCTCCGCTTTTTGGTCTGGAGTAAGCTTAGACGCATTGTTCGAGTTCTTGGAGCCAGAGGCTCCCGGGCTCTGTCCTGGGGAAGACCCCGTCTGGTTCTGGCTTTTGCCCCCCGAGGCGTTAGCCTTAGGAGAAGCCGGCTGGGAAGTCTTGGGCTTGCTACCATTGTGTTTCATTTCTGCACTCTGCGCAAGCGAGAGTGCGTCCTCAAAGGTGGCTGGCCTAAACATACGCACCTCCCACTGGATTTGCGTGTCCAGAGTCTAATGCGTATCTGATGATACCCGCTTTTCAAGTCTATACGACTAAAGATTGTGGAGCCCTGTAAGCGGTCCAATATGTCATCGATCCTCGGAATAGGGAATCGATTCTTGATCGTGTTCTTGTTTAGCGCCATGTAATCTATACACATGCGCCAAGAACCATCTTTCTTTTGCACTAAGAGCACAGGTGAGCAAAAGGGTGACGAGCTAGGCTGAATCAACCCTTTTTTCAACAACTCCTGTACTTGGCTCATAATTTCCTCTTGTTGGGCTACACTAACACGGTATTGTGGTCTATTTGGTGGGGTACTTCCCGGAATAAGATCAATAGCATGATCTTCTGGCCTTTCCGGAGGAAGTTCTCATGGCAATGACTCGGAAAAGCAATCCTGGTACTCATGTAGGAAATTAGTCCTGTCTTTATCTAACATAGACAAATTAGATTTAGACTCATCATCTTTTGCATCCTTTACAAAAACCAAGTACGCAGAAAGATGCTTTTTCATTACTAATGAAATGGCCGAAGCTGATACAGTAGGAACAGATTCCCCTTTAAGCTTTACATCCAAAATATGCTCTTTCCCTCTATGAGTCAAAGTAATCTTCCTGTTGTATGTATCCACCACCGCATGTACTCTATGGTACCATGGCATATCCAACAAAACATCACATCCATCAAGTGACATGATATAGAACTCCTCACTGTCCACATAACCCTACACATGAAGCCTCAGCTTCCCAATAATAGGGGTAACAGGTTCTGCATACCCAGGACAAGCCATATTAGCCTCATACAAAGGCCCCATCTCCTTTGCACGGATCCCCAATCTGCCAGCCAAATCTGGTGAGATAAAATTGGCTCTAGCACCTATGTCAAAGAAAATCAAAGCATTCTGATCTCTAACTTTGCCCCATGCCTTGCACAACTTAGTCTCCTCACCACCTGGCTGTTCCCCAACAAGATCAGGAACTAACCCTGCAGAAGGCTTTGCTTTCTTAGACTTGGGCTCCCCTTTAATGTCAGAGTCCTTTTGGGACTTACGCTTGGGACAATTGAAAGACATATGTCCCTCTTCGGTACAGAAAAAGCATTTCTTAGCATCCATCAGAGCTCATCTCTCCTCAGGAATTCTCTTGGGCATTGGTAACTTCTTATACCGCTTCTCTGCAGGCATTGTTGCATCATGCGAAGCATGCCCTGACTTTTTAGTTTTCTTGCTTGTGCTTTTGATGCCCTTAAATCCAGATGAAACTCCAGTGAGTAACGCATTTGCGGTCATGGCATTCTCTATCATCTGCGACATTTTTGTTACATCCACCTCAAATGTAGATGTGAGCCACACGGAAGAGAGCACCTATTTAAACTGTATCCAAGTAGATGGTGCTATGCCCTGCAAAAGAAGAGTGGACCACCACTGCAATGCATTGCCCTTGAGAAAAGTCGCAGCTTTTCTCACTTTCGAGGATTCCGTGTAATTTCCACCAAAAAAAGCAGCATCAAACTGCTGTAAAAAGGTAAGTGCCTTGAGCTTGTCTTTGGCCCCACTGAATGTGTCAAATTTAATTGTAGCTCCCCCTTCCATATAATCCTTCGCCTTACCCATAGGCGTTAGATTATCGTAAGGAAGTGGCCTCACAAGATTGCTACCCCCCTGCATTCATGCCCATCATAGGGTCAACATTGCCAGTTCCCACACCTTGCATACCATGCATTCTTGCTGATCCTCCCATGTTTCCAAACATACCACTATGCATACCGAGCTGCATGCCCCCATACATGTTTCCTTGCATTCCGGATTGCATACCACCATACATATTGCCTTGCATATACCAGGTCGAAAATTAGCTCCAATATTCCCTTGCATTCCCATGCCTCCATGAGGGTAACCCCCAATCATAGATTGGAACACAGAACCACCGCCAAAATAGCCTGGATGCATGGATTGCTGCAGAATAGGTGGCTGTCCGAAACAGGAACTCTGTGGGTTTGTACCATAAGTGTTCTGCATGTTAGGAAACTGTCCAAAAGTAGGATCCTGTGGGAAGGCACCACTATAGCCCTGAGGTGGGTTCCTAGAACGCACTTCCTTCTTCTTCTTCTTAGGCTCAGAGGAGGAAGGCGGCTGTTTTTCTGTGTGCTGCTGCTGATTTTCTGAGTGTAGATCAGCCGTACAGCACTGTACGGCCAGATCTGTGTAAGCACTCTCTTTCTCTCTCTAGTACAGGCGGCGGGTCTTCTTCTCTCTGCTGGATTCTCTGCACACAGGGTCTGGACAAACTGTACCAGCAGGTACAACAGCCAGTACAACACTGTATGGCTGCCGTACAGTGTACGGAAGCCAGGTACAGCAAGTACACTTGCTGCAGGTTGCTGTAGGTGGTGCAAACAGGTGCTGGACAGACTGTTTACTCTGATTCAGACAGGTACAAGAGTGGACAGCCGGCTGTTTGTGCAAGTACAATTCCTGGCACGTATCCCGAGGCGGTAGAGACGGGTACTGTGCTGATTTTCAGATCTGTACTTTCAAGGACAGCATAGGAGTGAGCTTCAGGAGGAGGATACAAGCAAGTGCAAGCACACGTGTGAAGCAGGGTTGTGGATTCAAGTGCCTGCAAGCACGGATTGGTGCTGTTGCTTCCTCCAGTGTTGTTTCACGAGCTGAACTTGGTAAGCTCTGTTTCTGTTCATCTATCTCTCTTTCTATTGCTTGATGTCTGTTGCAGATATGTGTTATCTGGCCCCTTGTGAGAGGAGGGGTATGGCAGATTGACAAGGGATTAAGACAGAGATTGGACAGCACATGTATGTTTGAGCTGAGAAGATGTATCATGCACTTGAGTTATGCCAGATGTATGCCCATGGCTGGCCTGCTTAGTGATCTTGGCTGATCAGAGGGAGGCACAGTGTGTTGTTTGAAGACACAGATCTGTGTGCATAGATCCTCTGTGCTGAGAAGGATTTGTGGGCCGTCAGATTGGACTTACAGGTGTAAACTCTTGGCTGGTCTTTGTGTTGTACTCAGCCATCCATATTATTTTAATTGAATAAAGAAATACCGCAAGGGGCGCCAAGCTTTGGGGCCAACAGGTGTCGCTGTGTTTTCAGATTTGGGCACTCTAGCTCCAATCTGTGTTTTATTTCTCATCTAGACTACAAGTGGACGGGTGATTGCTCCTACCGCACTCTGGTTTTCTATCAGAGGCCGGTTTCAAGGTTCCGTGCCCGGGACCAATCATCAACTTTCTGAAGGGGGTGAGCTCGTGGTTGCTTTGAAGAAAGCCATCGCTGAAAATTCAGCAATCATGTCTGATACAGAGGAAGAGTACTTCTATCATGAAGAAGAAGAGCAAGAGACTTTTCCTGAAAGAGATGTATCTGAGGATATTTTTGCAGGAGAACAGGCTGCAGATGTTGAGCCTTATGAGGATGTAACACAGCCAGAAGATGTGCATGGTAAAGAGGATGATGATGCTCGGTTCAAAGATCGCTTGGCTAGTGTTATGGATACTTTTATGCAGCTCACTCAAAGCGAGAGATTTGCTGAATTTTTGAGATCTCGCACAGAGCCCCGCACAGAGCCCCAGAAAAAGAAGAAGGAGGTTCGTTCGAAGAATCTTCCTCAGGGTCATAGTGGTGCCATCCCACAGGAACCATCTTTTGGCCAGTTTCCGAATATGCAGCATGCTTATGGTGCAAACTCTCAGAGTTCCTTCTATGGACAGCCACCTATTCCTCAATAGAATATGCATCCAGGTTATTTTGGTGGTGGCTCGGTGTTCCAATCCATGACTGGGGGTTATCCTCAGGGAGGCATGGGTATGTATGGGCCTTTTGGAGCCAATTTTCAGCCTGGGATGCAGGGGAATATGTATGGTGGTATGCAGTCCGGTATGGCTGGAAATATGTTTGCAGGCATGCAACGTGGGATGCAAGGCAATATGTTTGGTGGTATGCAGCCAGGTATGCATAACGGAATGTATGGAAACATGGCTGGAATGTATGGTATGCCTGGCATGGGAATGGGAAATGTTGACCCAATGATGGGTATGAATGTTGGGGGCAGCAATCTCACGAAACCACTTCCATATGATAATCTAACGCCTATGGGAAAGGCGAAGGATTACAAGGAAGGGGGAGCTGCAGTGAAGTTTGACACTTTTAGTGGGGCCAAGGATAAATTGAAGGCACTTACCTTTTTACAGCAGTTTGATGCTGCTTTTTCTGGTGGGAATTACACAGAGTCCTCGAAGGTGAGGAAAGCTGCCACTTTTCTCAAGGGCAATGCTTTGCAGTGGGTGGTCTACTCTTCTTTTGCAGGGCATAGCACCCACCACATGGGTTCAATTCAAACAGGTTTTCTCTTCCGTATGGCTCACATCTACATTTGAGGTGGATGTTATGACCGCATGGCACAAGCTGGATGCTTCAAAGTGTGATAGTTTGGAGGATTATAACAAGAAGTTTTGGGAAGCTCTACTCCCAGTGACTTCTTATCGCGCCGTGCCATTATCTGAGCAGGTTGAGAAATATTGTTGTGGGCTGCCCAAAGAGGTACGAGATTATTGTATAAAGACAAGAGTAACGAACATGTCACAGATGATTGAAAATGCTATGACAGCTAATGCGTTACTCACAGGTGGTTCATCTGGGTTTAAAGGCAGTAAGAAATTGGGCAAGAAAGCTGAAAAATTTGGGCATGCTTCTCGTGATGCTAAAGGGTCTACAGAGACAAAGTATAAGAAGTTGCCAATGCCCAAAAGGACTTCTGAGGAAAGACAGGCTTTGAGAGATGCTCAAAAGTGTTTCTACTGTACTGAAGAGGGGCATATGTCATTCAATTGTCCCAAAAGAACGTCCAAAAAGGACCCTGACAATAAAGGAGAGCCCAAGCCAAAGAAACCAAAGCCTTCTGCAGGCTTAGTTCCTGATCTTGTGGGGGAGCAGCTAGGTGGTGAAGCTACAGAGTTGTGCAGGGCATGGGGCAAAGTGAGAGATCAGAATGCTTTGATCTTCTTTGACACAGGTGCTAGAGCCAACTTCATTTCACCAGATTTGGCTAGCCGATTGGGGATTCGCGCAGAGGAGATGGGGCCGTTACATGAGGCAAATAACAGTAATACCTGATAGCTCAACCCCAGAGCCTCCTCCCTGTGTGATGTAGTCGACCACCTTTGGATGGCTGTGATGTTTTGTTGGGGATGCCATGGTGCCACAGGGTATATGCAGTGGTGGATACTTACAATAGGAAAATTACTCTGACTCATAGAGGGAAAGAGCATGTATTGGATGTAAAACTCAAAGGGGAATCTGTTCCTATTGTATCCGCTTCGGCGATTTCATCAGTAATGAAAAAGCATCTTTCCGCGTACTTGATTTATGTAAAGGATGCACAGGATGATGAGTCTAAGTCTAATTTGTCAATGTTAGATAAGGACAGGGCTGATTTCTTAAGTGGGTTTCAAGACTGTTTTTCCGAGTCATTGCCAGCAGAATTACCTCTTGAGAGGCCAGAAGATCATGCTATAGATCTGATTCCTGGTAGTACTCCACCGAATAGACCGCCGTACCGTGTTAGTGCAGCCCAACAGGAAGAGATTATGAGTCAGGTGCAGGAGCTTTTGAATAAAGGGTTGATACAGCCTAGCTCATCACCCTTTTGCTCACCTGTGCTCTTAGTGCAGAAGAAGGATGGTTCTTGGCGCATGTGTATTGATTACAGGGCGCTGAATAAGAATACCATCAAGAATCGATTCCCCATACCGAGGATCGATGACATCTTGGACCGCTTACAGGGCTCCACAGTTTTTAGTCGTATTGACTTGAAAAGCGGGTATCATCAGATACGCATTAGACCCGAGGATGTGCATAAGACAGCATTCCGAACCACGTTTGGGTTGTATGAGTTCTTGGTTATGCCCTTTGGTTTAACGAATGCGCCTGCCACATTTAACAGAATGATGGACATGATTTTCAGGCCTCATAGAGAGTTTGTGGGCACATTCTTTGATGATATGATTGTGCATTCACGAACTGAGGAAGAGCATAGAAGGCATTTGGCCATTGTGTTTGCAGAACTCAGAAACCATAGATTGGTGGTTAATGGCAAGAAGAGTGAGTTCTTTTTGCAGGAGATACATTTCTTGGGGCATATTGTGTCTGGTCATGGAGTCCGTATGGATCCAGCAAAGGTGGAAGCAATACTATTGGCCAGCTTTGAGGACCGTGCATGATGTACGCAGCTTTCTAGGATTGTGTTCCTATTACAGGCGTTACATACGGCACTTTGCTGAAATTGCTTCGCCTCTTCATGCTTTGACGAAGAAAGCAACTCCGTTTAGATGGGCTGATCGGGAAATTACAGCATTCAAAAAGCTCAAAGAAAAGCTTACTTCGGACCGAGTATTGGTGTTACCGGACCTCCGAAAGGCTTTTGTTGTCCAATGTGATGCATGTGGAAGTAGCATTGGTGCAGTTCTCATGCAAGAGGGACATGTGATAGCCTATGAGAGTAGAGTTTTGCAAGATGCTGAGAAGCATTTGCAGGTGTCTGAGAAAGAGATGTTGGCTGTAATTCACGCTCTTTCTACATGGAAACACTACTTGCTTGGGGCTGATTTCACTGTGCAGACAGATCATCAGACCTTGCGATATTTCCTCACGCAGACTAAGCTTTCAGAGAAGCATATGCGTTGGGCAAACTTTTTGTCAATGTTTCACTTCCAGATTGTGCATGTGGAAGGCAAAAAGAATGTAGTGGCAGATGCATTGTCACGCAAGCCACATGTCTCTGCAGTTTCACTTGCTTATCATCATGAGCTTGATGAAATGAAAGAGCAGTATGCCCATGATGAGGATTTTGAAAGGTTGTATGATCAGATGTCTGAGGGTCAGCGGCATGAGCATTACACTCTCAGAGATGGGTTTTTATTGATGCATGGCAGACTGTGTGTTACCAGGCCATTGCGACTCAAGGTTATGATTGAAAGTCATGCTCCACCGTATGCAGGTCATAGAGGTATTGACGCCATGGTCAAAGCAGTGGAGACTTTCTTTTATTGGCCAACCTTGAGAAGAGATGTTGATGCCTTTGTGAGGCAATGCATCGTATGTCAGAAGGTAAAGTTTGACCGTCAGAAGACACCAGGGTTATTACAGCCTTTACCTATTCCGGATAGACCTTGGGAGAGCATTGCCATGGATTTTGTATTTGATCTTCCACGGACACAAACGGGAAATGATGGCATCTGGACTATCATATGCAGGTTCAGTAAGCAGGCTCATTTCATTCCCGTGCGGAAGACAATTAAAGTGGATCATATGGTGAAGTTGTTCATGGCGAACATCTTCAAGTATCATGGCTTGCCTACGTCTATCATTAGTGACCGTGATCCACGGATGACGAGTTTGTTTTGGAGAGGGTTGTTTTACAACATGGGTACAACTCTCAAGTTTTCATCGTCATTTCATCCACAGACAGATGGTCAGTCAGAAGAGGCTAACTCTACAGTGTTGGATCTTCTCAAGTGTTATGTGTCAGAGCACAAGCAACAATGGGAAAAGTATCTTCCTTTGGTGGAGTTTGCATATAACAACACTGTACATAGCTCGACAGGCAAGGCGCCTTTTGAGATTGTAGAAGGAGGGAAGAAGGTACCACCCATTTTGCATACAAAGGATAAGATCTTTGAGGCTGATCAGTATGTGGAAAGCTTGGATGAAGCTTATCGGAGAGTTAAGTTGGCCCTCCATAAAACTCAGCAGAAGCAAAAGAAAGCCGCAGACCGTCACAGACGTGATTTACAGTTTGCATTGGGTGATTGGGTTCTTTTGCGCTTTGAAAAGGCTAGACTCAAGAAGATGAAGGGTAAAGAGCGCTTATTCCCTAAGTTGAGCATGCGATATTATGGGCCTTTTCAGGTTTTGGAAAAGATTGGTGAGGTAACCTATCGTTTGAAGTTACCAGATCACTGGAGGATTCACAATGCTTTTCACGTGAGTCTTCTTAGACCTTTCCGTGGGGATGTGCCTGAGGATGTATCAGATGAGACTCAGGCGGAAGTTGAGGAACTTGATGAGGTTCTGATTCCAGAGCAGATACTGGCACATAAAGAAAGGAAGGTACGAGGTAAAGTTTCCCGTCGCTATCTTGTGAAGTTCAAGAACTATTCACCGATGGATGCGAAGTGGATGGAGGAAGGTGACTTAACAGATTCACCTCAGGTTTTGCAGCTTTATCTCGATGCCTTTGAGTTAGAGCCGACTCTTATTGTGGCTCATTCAGGTTCAGCAGAGCATGGGTCTGGAGCATTACCTGATGCTCAAGAGGGGGTAGCACCTCCACTCCCTTGATACAGACACGCTCAGATGACATCTAGAGGTCGCTTGGTGTAGATTTTCTCTCACCCGAAGGTACTGAGGCTGACAGTACATCTGTTTATGGGACTTCTATGATATATGTGTACTAGTCACATGGAGATTTTTGTGGATATGTATGGTTCACAGTGGTATACAACTTGGACTATTACTATGCCATTGGTTTGCAGTGAATGTTGATACATGTGTATGGCTCAGAGAGATCGGGACGCTGATCTTGCCATATTGTATATTTCACTTTGGATATTTTGATGCATCACCAGAATGCAATCGAGGACGCTTGCCATTTTTCAAGAGGGGGGTATGTCATGGCCCTGTGAAAATGGAGCAGGACAAGTGTGGGCATGGTGGTTGCAGAGTCAGAATATTTTATGATTCACATGGGGGGTGCCCGGACAACATTTCTAGGTGTGAAGGGGGGAACTAGAAACATTAAGTTTTAATGTTTATTGGAGTTTGCCCCTAGGCCTTAGTGGCCCTAGGAACTTATTAAAGTTGGGGCCCTTTGGGGAGGAGTTTTCTCTCTCTTCTCTCTCTCTCTTCCCTTTTTGGGAGTCGTGGAGTAAAAGAGGAGTTTCCTTCATGCGCATGAGGAGAAGCGTGGAAAAGCTCTAGAGGAGGAAGGCGGCTGTTTTTCTGTGTGCTGCTGCTGATTTTCTGAGTGTAGATCAGCCGTACAGCACTGTACGGCCAGATCTGTGTAAGCACTCTCTTTCTCTCTCTAGTACAGGCGGCGGGTCTTCTTCTCTCTGCTGGATTCTCTGCGCACAGGGTCTGGACAAACTGTACCAGCAGGTACAACAGCCAGTACAACACTGTATGGCTGCCGTACAGTGTACGGAAGCCAGGTACAGCAAGTACACTTGCTGCAGGTTGCTGTAGGTGGTGCAAACAGGTGCTGGACAGACTGTTTACTCTGATTCAGACAGGTACAAGAGTGGACAGCCGGCTGTTTGTGCAAGTACAATTCCTGGCACGTATCCCGAGGCGGTAGAGACGGGTACTGTGCTGATTTTCAGATCTGTACTTTCAAGGACAGCATAGGAGTGAGCTTCAGGAGGAGGATACAGGCAAGTGCAAGCACACGTGTGAAGCAGGGTTGTGGATTCAAGTGCCTGCAAGCACGGATTGGTGCTGTTGCTTCCTCCAGTGTTGTTTCACGAGCTGAACTTGGTAAGCTCTGTTTCTGTTCATCTATCTCTCTTTCTATTGCTTGATGTCTGTTGCAGATATGTGTTATCTGGCCCCTTGTGAGAGGAGGGGTATGGCAGATTGACAAGGGATTAAGACAGAGATTGGACAGCACATGTATGTTTGAGCTGAGAAGATGTATCATGCACTTGAGTTATGCCAGATGTATGCCCATGGCTGGCCTGCTTAGTGATCTTGGCTGATCAGAGGGAGGCACAGTGTGTTGTTTGAAGACACAGATCTGTGTGCATAGATCCTCTGTGCTGAGAAGGATTTGTGGGCCGTCAGATTGGACTTACAGGTGTAAACTCTTGGCTGGTCTTTGTGTTGTACTCAGCCATCCATATTATTTTAATTGAATAAAGAAATACCGCAAGGGGCGCCAAGCTTTGAGGCCAACAGGTGTCGCTGTGTTTTCAGATTTGGGCACTCTAGCTCCAATCTGTGTTTTATTTCTCATCTAGACTACAAGTGGACGGGTGATTGCTCCTACCGCACTCTCGTTTTCTATCAGAGGCCGGTTTCAGATGAAGCAAGGGGATGCATCTTCAGAGTTATGTAGAGCATGGGGAAGACTTTGAGATCAGGAGGTTTTGATCTTTTTCGATCCTGGGGCTGGTGCAAACTTCATCACCCCCGAGCTTGCAGCAAAGTTGGGCATCAAACCAGAGGAGATGGGTGTATTACATGAGGCTACTTTAGTACTTTGGCTTGTCCTGGACATTCGGTTGAGGTTTCTCCGATCATTGGGAAACTGTGTCTCAGTTGTGCAGACTTACACGGACAGAGAGGATAACTTCTTCATTATGCCTTTGGAGGGTTGTGATGTTTTGTTGGGTATGCCTTGGTGCCATAAGGTTAAAGTGGTGGTAGATACTTTCAACAGGAAAATCTCTCACTAATAAGAATAAGGAACACACTCTTGATGTAAAGCTTAAAGGGGAATCTATTCTTGTTGTATCGGCCTCGGCCATTTCTCGTCTAATAAAGAAACATCTTTCTGTTTACTTATTGTTTGTTAAAGAGAATCAGGATACCATGGATTCTAACTTATCTGAGTTGGATAAGGAAAGATTGGATTTTCTCAAAGGTTTTCAAGATTGTTTTTTAGAGGCTTTGCCAGGGGAATTACCGCCTGCCAGGCTTGAGGATCATGGGATTGATTTGATTCCTGGAAGTTCACCACCGAATAAGCCACCCTATAGGGTGAGTGCAGCCCAACAAGAAGAGATTATGAGCCAAGTGCGTGATCTGTTGGACAAAGGGTTAATTCAGCCAAGTTCTTCACCCTATTGTTCACCAGTGCTTTTGGTACAAAAGAAAGATGGTTCTTGGCGGATGTGCATTGATTACAGGGCACTAAACAAGATTACCATCAAGAACAGATTCCCTATACCTCGAATCGATGATATTTTGGATCCGTTACAGGGAGCAACTTACTTCAGTCGCATTGATCTGAAGAGTGGATATCATCAAATTCGCATCAGGCCAGAAGATGTGCACAAGACAGCTTTCAGGACAACTTTTGGACTCTATGAGTTTTTGGTCATGCCTTTTGGTCTTATGAATGTCCCAACGACTTTTAACAGGATGATGGATCGAATTTTTCGACCCCACCGTGCTTTTGTGGGCACTTTCTTTGATGATATGATTGTGTTTTCTCACTCAGAGAAGGAGCATCGGGAGCATTTGACCAGAGTCTTTGAGAAACTCAGAAAGCATAGGTTGGTTGTCAACGGAAAGAAGAGTGAATTCTTCATGGAGGAGATTCACTTTCTTGGGCACATAGTGTCTAAGGATGGCGTCAGGATGGATCCAGCAAAAGTCGAAGCGATAAAGAATTGGCTGTATTTGCAGACCATACATGATGTGAGAAGTTTCTTAGGGTTTTGTTCATATTACAGGAGGTTTACCGATTCTTTGCAGAGATTGCTTCACCTTTACATCACTTGACCAAGAAAGATGTAAAATTCCGATGGACAGTAAAAGAAGTGGAAGTTTTCAACAAGCTTAAGGAAAAACTAACCACTGGTCCAGTTTTGGTTTTACCAGATCTTCATAAACCTTTTGTGGTACAGTGTGATGCATGCGGGAATAGCATTGGAGCTGTTCTTATGCAGGAGGGACATGTTATTGCTTATGAGAGTAGAACTCTCACACCAGGAGAAAGGAATCTACAAGTATAGAAGAAGGAGCTTCTTGTGATTATTCATGCTCTTTCTACTTGGAAGCATTACCTTCTTTGTTCAGAGTGATCATCAGACCCTTCGATATTTCCTTACCCAAACGAAGCTCTCAGAGAAGCATATGAGATGGGCAAACTTTTTGTTCATGTTTCACTTTCAGATTGTTCATGTAGATGGCAAAAAGAATGTGGTAGCGGATGCCTTCTCTAGGAAACCACATGTGGCCGCCGTCTCCATTATCTTTCATCATGAACTTGATGATATGTGAGAACAGTACGCTAATGACTCAGATTTTGAGCGGATTTTTGATCGTTTGACCAAAGAAGAGCGAGTTGATCATTATTCTCTCAAGGAAGGATTCTTGATGATGCATGACAAATTGTGTGTCACATCTCAGCTGAGGCAGAAGGTTTTGACAGAATGCCATGCTCCGCCTTATGCAGGCCATCGTGGTATTGAGGCTACAGTGAAGGCTTTGGAGGCATTCTTTTATTGGCCTACTATGCGTAGGGATGCTGATACTTTTGTTCATGATTGTATCATTTGTCAGAAGTTGAAGTATGATCGTCAAAAGACACCTGGGTTTTTGCCTATTCTAGATAGACCGTGGGAGAGTATTGCTATGGATTTTATCTTCGACCTTCCTAGGACAAAGATTGGTGACCCCGGAGCAAAGAGAGCAATATGCCAAGGAGGGAAAATGTTTTTCTTGTGGTAGCAAAGAGCACATGTTTCGACAATGCCCTGACCGCAAACCAAAGCACGAGGATAAGCAGACCAAGGCTAATGTACATGCAGTTCCCGATGTGCAGGGAAACACAAATCATGATGCAAAAGAGCGGATGGTATGCAAGGCTTGGGGTCAAATCAAGGATCAGCCCGCCTTATTCATGTTTGATGAGTGTGCAACCGATAACTTCATCTCTATACAAACGGCAGCTGCCTTGGGTATTGAGGTTGAGAACATGGGACCTCAGATTGAAGCCGAAGCTGCCTTTGTTGGTAAAGAGGTGCAGGTTACCCCACTGATAGGGAAGTTGCGCATACATATCCAGGGCTACCTTGATAATGAACATTTCTTAGTTGCACCACTAAATGGATGTGATGTATTGTTGGACAAGCCATGGCATCATAGGCTTGAGCCCCGCAAAGAGTACAAGACCAACATGATTTCTTTTATGCATAGAGGCCGCATGCATTTCATTGATGCTGGCAAAGAAGGGGATTCCATCCCACTTGTATCTCACATCCAAATTAATAAAGCAATGAAAAAGAGTCTTTCTACGTACTTGGTTTTTGTTCGTGATAGCATTGTACCAAGTCATCAAAATGTGGATGCTATAACTTATGATAGGATGAATTTTCTTCATGCATTCAACGATTGTTTTGCTGATGCATTTCCAGGTGAATTACCTCCCCAAAGGCCCAAGGATCATCGCATAGATCTTGTGCCAGGTAGTTCTCCATCTAACAAACCCGCATACCATGTGAGTGCCGCACAACAAGAAGAGATTATGAAGCAAGTAAATGAGCTTTTAGAGAAAGTTTTGGTTCAGCCTAGTTCCTCACCTTATTGCTCTCCTGTGCTTCTTGTTCAAAAGAAAGACGGCTCATTCTGCATGTGTGTGGACTATAGAGCTTTAAACAAGCTTACCATCAAGAACAGATTTCCAATTCCGCGTATTGATGACATTTTGGATAAGCTTGATGGTTCGGCTTGTTTCAGCCGTCTTGATTTGAAGAGTGGTTATCACCAAATACGAGTGGTGCCACAAGATGTCCATAAAACTGCATTCAGGATAGCCTTTGGATTATATTAATTTTTGATAATGCCTTTTGGTCTCACCAATGCTCTTGCCACATTTAATCATACGATGGATAGGATATTCCGACCCCATTGCAAATTTACAGGAGTATTCTTTGATGATATCTTGGTTTTCTCCAAGAATGAGCAGGAACACAGAACTCATTTGGTCACAGTGTTCGAAGAGTTGCGGAAGCATAAACTTTTTATTAATGCCAAGAAAAGTGAGTTCTCCCTTTCAGAGATACATTATTTGGGTCACATTGTATCCAAAGATGGCGTAACAATGGATCTTGCAAAGATAGAGACCATTCGGAATTGGCCAGAATTGCAAAACGTACATCAAGTACGTAGTTTTCTAGGATTATGTTCATATTATAGGCGTTTCATAAGGCATTTTGCTATGATAGCCACCCCTCTACATGATCTCATAAAGAAGAAAACCACTTTCAAATGGACTTCAAATTAACAGGATGCTTTCTTGCAACTCAAGCATGCCATCATATGTGGACCTGTATTGATTGTTCCTGACTTGCAAAAATCATTCGTGGTAGAATGTGATGCTTGTGGCGATTGTATAGGAGCTGTCCTAAATCAAGAAGGGCATGCAGTTGCATACGAAAGCCGTCGTTTGCATGATGCTGAGCTTCATATGGATATCTATAAAAAAGAGCTCTTGGCTGTAATTCATGCCTTAAAGATATGGAAACATTATCTTCTTGGGGCTGAATTTGTAGTCAAGACAGATCATCAAAGCTTGAGATACTTTTTATCTCAAACAAAGCTTTCGGAGAAGCAGATGAGAATGGCAAACTTTCTTTCCATGTTTCATTTTCAGATTGTGCATACTCTAGGAAAGAAAAATGTGGTGGCAGATGCATTATCCAGGAGGCCTTATGTGGCTGCAGTCTCAGTGGCCTCTCATGGCGACCTATCTGCTATGCGAGATTTGTATCATTTGGATGCTGATTTTTGCCATATATGGACTGATTTGATGGCTGGTCATTCACATGCTTCTTATGTTATCAACGAGGGTTATCTTATGAAGGATAATTGCCATATATGGACTGATTTTTGATGGTTGGTCATTCACATGCCTCTTATGTTATCTACGAGGGTTATCTTATGAAGGATAATTACCTATTTGTGGTGAAGGATTTGCATCCAAAGGTTATGGAGGAATGTCAAGCTCCACCTTATGCTGGTCATAGAGGTATCATGCCCACTACACGCATGATTGAGAGAGATTTCTTTTGGCCAAGCATGCGTAAAGACATTGAGGCTTATGTACGTGCATGTATTACTTGCCAAAAGGTGAAATTTGACAAGCAAAAACTGTTAGAAGTCATCTCCTGTCTAGTTTTATACACCAAGGCCTTTGTTGTGGGTGTGCCCGCCCTTATGAGGTGTTTTATCATTTTTCCCCACTCTCCGCATTTTTCCCCTATTTTTCCTATTTTTTCTGTGGCTTGGGAGGCAGCCCATGTGCTGGCCGACTGTTGGAACTGGTCCACAACTCCATGTATGAGTTGGCCGACTGTTGACAAGCTGGCCGACTGGCTATGTATGCTGGTCGTGGAGTTTCAAGGCCAGTCGGCTGCCCTACAGCAGGCCGACTGCTGTTGGGGGGCCATATAAATAGGCCCCCAGCCCCCTTGCCAGTTTTGTATCATACTCCGGGATCTTCTTGTGTATATAGAGCAGAGTTACACGCCTCTATCTCTCTCTCTTGTGCTGTATTTTTTCTGCATGCGTTTTGCTCTTGTGTTCCCAGATCTGGTCATCATTTCCGCTGCGTATTCTGACATGGTATCAGAGCCTAGGCTCTAGATAGTTCTTGGGATTTGTGTGAGCAAGAGGGGGACTGTTGTGTGGCTGATTGGTGGACCGTACGGGACTGTTCGGGAAGAGGAGAAGCAAGAGGACGGCGGGCTGATTTGCTGGACAGCCACTTGCAAGTACTAGTTCTTCTTTGTTCCCACCCACCCACCCTTTTTAGAGTACATCCCCGCAATGACAGATTTGCTTGAGATGGCCGAGAGGCATGCGAAGATTCCGACACTCCCCACGTTCCCGGTGGACCGTCAGTTGGACGGGAGCAACTACGGCATATGGAAGGTTATGATGGAATCTGTTCTGGAGTCTTACGACCTCGCAGATTTCGTCGTTGTTGGTGTTCCACGGCCGGAAGTAGAGGAAGGGGAGTTACCATCGATCCGAAAGGACCGGGAGGCTCAGACATAGATGTGGGATCGTGTCAACGCCAGGGTCCGTTCGTTTATCTTTCTCAACTGCACACCGCAGGTAATCAATCATGTAAAGCATATGACGCTGGCCAGAGGTATATGGCAGCATTTGGCCTCTCTTTACAACAGGGTATCGCCCATGAAGAGGATTTCCTTGGAAGTACAGATGCGGGTTATGAACCATGCAAAGTCGTCGACGATGCGGGAGCATATTAACAAGCTGCAGGCTCTTCAGCTGGAAGTTCTTCAAGCTGGGAAGGAGATATCGTCAGAGGGCATGGCCATCACGTTGCTGTCACATTTGCCCTCTTCGTACTCAGCATTTTACTCATCTTTGATTACCAGTGGTGGCAGGCTCAGCACCATCACGTGGGAGGAGCTTGTGCCCATGGTCTTGGACCAGGAGGAACGATTCACGAACCCTCCTCAGGGTGGAGGTTCGGAGGCCTTAACTGGCCAACGGTCGAAAGGCCGTAACACGGGCAAAGGGAAGGCTTCGTCGGAGAAGTCTTCTGAGAAGAAGTCTGTTACTGACCGCGAAAAACTAAAGGCAGAGAGGACCTGTAATGATTGTGGCGAGAAAGGCCACTATTGGAGGCAGTGTCCCAAGCGGAAGACCAAGAAGGGTGAAGATTCCTCAGCAGCAATCATGAAGACTCTGGCTTTTGTGCACCTGGAGGTGGTGGACACCGATGTTTCATTTTCTTCAGGCAGGGAGGAGATTGGAGGACTCTCCGCAATGGATACTCGGGAGTGGATTCTAGATAGTGGTACTTCCAGGTACATGACTCCTTTCCGCTCTGGTTTACAGCATCTCTGCAAGTATTCTGGTCATATTCTTACTGGGGATACATCCACTATCCTAGCTCACAGTGAGGGCAGGATGGAGATAGTTCCCGATGGCAGAGGAGAAAAGCATTCCTCCCAGGTGTTGTATGTTCCGTCACTTGGTTTTCATCTGTTGTCAGTGCATCAGGTTTGCAAGACTGGCGTACGGGTGGAGTTTGATGAGCATTTTGTTGCTCTCCGGGACAAAGCAACAGGCCAAGTGGTTTGGGAAGGCGGAGTGGAGAATGGAGTTTACAAGCTTTCAGCACTCTCTCTCCCAGGTCCTCAGGTTTGTGATGAGTGGCAGTCTGGTAATGGCCACTTAAGTGTGGATATGCTGCAGGTGCAGGCTTTCCGGGACCAGATGGTGGATAGCTTGCCAGTAGATGGCAGCAGTTGGCAGGAACTCTCCAGTACTGATGTTGGTGGTTCTTGTGTTCCTCAGTCAGAGGAAACTGAACAGGTCACTTATGCTCTGATGTCTCGTCGTATTCGGGACAAAGAACCTCCAGTAGATGAGGATGTTCTTTCCACGGGGACCTTTCGGAAAGCCAGACAGGTGGCAGTTGATTACTTGCAGAAGGAGGTGGTTTCTCCAAGCTTTGTGGTTTCGGATTTAGAGGGGGTGGTTGATAGGTTTCAGAAGGCCTGGCATGGTCTTCATCAGGTTTCCAGGACTTGTTTTTGCACCGTAATAGGTGTTGATCCTTGTAAGCAGTGTGATGCCTCTTTGACTCAGAAGCAGAATGGTTCATTGATCTGGTTGATGGACACCAGATTGGACGGGAGCTTCCTGATGAGGGAGTTGCAGATGACTCTTTAGGAGGGAGGATTGCGTTTCCTGTGGTTTCTGCGGCATGCGAAGGATCATGGGCTCTTGTACACAGGAGGGGGATTGTTGGATGGAGTTCGACTCCACGGTTGGAGTGACTCAGTTTGGGGAGGAGATCCGGACACGAGGAGATCTACTTCAGGCCCAGGAGCAATTTTATGGAGTAGTAAGAAGCAGTCATCTTTTGCCTTGTCGAGCACAGAGGCAGAGTACCGGGCTGCTTGTGATGCTGCTTGTGAGGTGGTGAGGATGCAGAGGTTGCATTGCAGGTTTGGGCTTCCACCGGAGGAACCCATGGTCATCCAGAGGCACTTTGTTCGTGAACAGATCGTTGCTGATGACACCTTGCTAGAGTTCTGTTCGACGGAGGACAGTACGGTGGACCTCTTCACGAAGTCGCTCTCTCAGGATTTGCTCAGGCGGCACCCTAGCTCCCTGTGGTTGGTTTCACAGCCAGGAGTTGAGAGGGGGTGTTAGAAGTCATCTCCTGTCTAGTTTTATACACTAGGGCCTTTGTTGTGGGTGTGCCCGCCCTTATGAGGTGTTTTATCATTTTTCCCCGCTCTCCGCATTTTTCCCCTATTTTTCCTATTTTTTCTGTGGCTTGGGAGGCAGCCCATGTGCTGGCCGACTGCTGGAACTGGTCCACGACTCCATGTACGAGTTGGCCGACTGCTGACAAGCTGGCCGACTGGCTATGTATGCTGGTCGTGGAGTTTCAGGGCCAGTCGGCTGCCCTACAGCAGGCTGACTGCTGTTGGGGAGCCATATAAATAGGCCCCCAGCCCCCTTGCCAGTTTTGTATCATACTCCGGGATCTTCTTGTGTATATAGAGCAGAGTTACACGCCTCTATCTCTCTCTCTCTTGTGCTGTATTTTTTCTGCATGCGTTTTGCTCTTGTGTTCCCAGATTTGATCATCATCTCCGCTGCGTATTCTGACAAAAACCTCCAGGTTTGCTTCAGCCATTGCCTATTCCCTCGCAACCTTGGGAAAGTATTACTATGGATTTTATCATGGACTTGCCTAGATCCCAGCATGGGAATGATGCTATTTGGACCATTGTGGACAGGTTTAGCAAGCAAGCTCAGTTGTTGCCCGTCAAGAAAACCATTAAAGTTGATCATATGGTAAAGCTTTTTCTTGCTAATATCTTCAATCATCATGGTATGCCTAAATCCATTGTTGGGGATAGAGATCCCAGGACTACGAGCCTCTTTTGGAGGGCTTTATTTGATAACATGGGTACTAAATTTCAGTTTTCATCAGCTTATCATCCCCAAACAGATGGCCAAAGTGAAGCTGCAAATTCAGCCGTGTTGGATTTGTTGAAGTGTTATGTGGCAGATCAAAAGACTGCATGGGAGAAGTATCTTCCACTTGTTGAGTTTGCCTACAACAATACGATTCATGCCTCCACGGGAAAGGCCCCGTTTGAGATTATTTATGGCAGAGTGGTATTGCCACCCATCCTTCATACAAAGGATGAGATTTTATGCAGTTGATGAATATGTTCGTGACTTGGATGTAGCCTTTGCTCAGGTGTAGACAGCCATTGCGAAGTCACAAGATAAGCATAAAATGGCTGCTGACAAGCATAGAAGGGACATGCAAGTCAAAGAAGGTGATTGGGTTTTGCTGAAATTTGAGAAGGCCAGGCTTCGGAAGAGGCCAAGACGAGAAGGATCATATCCTAAGCTTTCTCCTCGCTATTATGGACCCTTCAAGGTGATTCAAAAGATCAATGAAGTGTCATACAGGCTTGCTGATTCACAACGCATTTCATGTGAGTCTTTTTTTGGAATATATGTGGGGCAAGATCTTGACGAGCCTGTCGCCCGCAGAAGATCCGCCAGAGATTGATGAGCTTGAGGAGATCCTCTATAGCCAGAACAGATTGATGAGCTTGAGGAGATCCTCTATAGCCAGAACAAATTGTCTTTCACAAGGAGCGAAAGCCACCTGCAGGAAAGCTTTCCAGGAGATACCTTGTGAAGTTCAAGAATTATTTGCCTATTGATGCAAAGTGGGTAAATGAGGATTATTTTGTTGACTACCCACAGTTGTTACAGGCATATCTTGAGGCTTTTCAGTTAGGAGTGTGGTCCTTTGTATTCTAGGATAATCCCCCATTCCCGAAGCTTGTACTTTCCAAATATTCAGACATCCTGGAGTCCACCAGACCCCTTTCATACTGGGAAATGTCCACGCTGGTGACACTTTATGTGCTTGCTTGTAATTGAAATTGCATGCTGTTTTCATCCTTGCTTGACCAATGTGTAGTTCCGGGTAAGGGGACGCCCCCTGCGAACTGTGTGTGTGAAACTGTCTGCTGACATGGCTATGTGGCATGTGACAAGTGGTAAGTATTGGTCATAAACCTAGCCTTAGGAGTTAACACTAATTTATAAGTGAGTGTGTACACACTTCATAAAGTTTTGGGCGACCAAAACTCACTTATAAATTATGACCAGCCCGGTGTTCACACACACTGATGTCCCGAGGTGGACATAACTCAATGTCCACCGCCGAGACCTTATCCCCTTTGTACAAAGGGAGTAACTAGCCATGTGTCCACTCTAGCTTGCTCCACAAAGCACCTGCGTGCCACCTACACTAGACAACTCACCATCTCACTCCTCCTCCTCTCTCTACAGTTTGGCGCCTCCTTCATGAGGGTTATTGGGCTGCATTTTCTGCACTTTCTCCTTTCCAACTCCATTTCCAAGCTTGCTAAGGTGTTTCTCAAGCTTCCAAGAGTGTTTCCGGATGCTAATCACTCTCCCACATACTCCCAATGACTGAAATTCAGCAAAACAGCTCTCTTTATTGCTGTAATTTCTGGTCTTTTTGCTGAAAACCCTAATTTCAGCCCTCCTTTCTCAAGTTGAACCATTGGGGAAGCTTTCCCAAGGTTCCCTTCATCCTCTTGAAGACTTTTGTCACGAAGAAATGCGACAAATCGAAGATCTCTTCACTCCAAGGACTTACTCTACTTGCAATTGGTAAGCTTTAATGCTTAAATATGGAAGCAAGTAGCAAGAGGGAGGAACCGGATTACAAGATCACATACACTGTGTAGTGTTCTCTTGTCCTGCGTGCTCTCTTGCAAATTGTTGCTACCATGTGTTGGTGGAACAATAGAGAGCAGATGGTAGGGAACATGGGCACTTGAGAGGGTAGTGTGGATTGCAAGTCTACATCCACAACCACTTGTTTGCAATACTGTATTCATATACATTGGTATGGAAATCTGGTCAGAAGTGCCCATGACACTATGTACTTGATTCTCCCAAGATCAATATACTTTATTTGAGGGAGGGGTCGACTGTTCTAGCTCATTGTGTGTCTCTTGTCAATTCAGCAATTTACTTCTTGTATTCGAGCAAGTGTCCATCAAATCTTAGTGTATTTAAGTGTATTGATTAGCATTGTGTTCAACCAAGCTACATTGGTATTAGAGCATACGGTTCTCTTTCACTTCTATCGTGAGAGACAATCACCGTGAACACTAGCTATCTCTACACTTAGAACATTATGGACAGCCATACAATGAATGTTGGAGATGCTAATACAAGAGGTAGGGACAATGAAATGTATGCCTCCAATGCTTTACAGGATGAGCAAACTCATGTGGTACACAATAGGGAACATGAATATGTGGGACAGCCGTCCCGTGGTGGCAAAGAGAAGATGCGAGAAGAAGAGTCCATAGTCTTGAGGGCTGAACTTACTCGTATGCAGGCTCTTCTCCATGCACAAGAAGAAGAATTGAATCTGTACTGCCGAGAGGATCCATTGGTACATGATCGTTTGAAGGCCAAGAAAGCTAAATCTTATATGGATCATGCAATGGCAATGATTGTTCAAGAGTTGCACATGCAACCGAGGGATGCAGCACGTGCATACTTGGCTCGTATCGAGGATGCCTATGCAGAAAAGGCAACCATCAACCATCCCACATGTCTTGGAATTCCCACAGGTGCTCGAACAAGAACTTATGTCTAAGAGGATGAATCTCCATGCTATGGGAGAGGAACAATCAGTGACTTCACGCCATGTACGAATACCTCATGTAGCCCGTGAAGGATACAATGTTTATGGCAGTGGTCAAAATGTATGTCAAATGCCATTGCTGGCTGACAATGTGCATGCACAACACATGCAACATGGGCTGCAATTTTCTGTTGGTGCAGGTATTCCGCATATCTCTCATGCTACTCATGCCTTCGAGTGTGCTTGTGAGGGAGAAGCTATGGCTGAAAATGTATCAATCCATGTGGAGAGGCCAGCCATGCCTCATGCTTTACAGGGCACATGTATCTATGCCTTATGCATCACCTTTTGGTCCTAAAATGATGCCAGTTCACAGGGGCTGTCCCAATGGACAAACATGGGGGAAACATGTTAGAGATGCACCCACATGCATCAAAGTCTCGTGACTTCAAAGCCAGAGACAAATCTGTGAAGTTTGACACACATCATGGGGAATATGATGCATCAAAGGCACTTGCTTTTATTGCCTAGTTTGATATTGCTTTCAGTGATGAGGATTTCACTCAGAAATCTATGATCCAGCATGTTAGCATGTTCACGAAAGGCACTGCTGTCCATTGGTGGCTCACGGAGAAGCTCTCACCGAATCCTGTTAGATCGTGGGAAGAGTTCAAGGAGAGGTTCTATGCTCAATTCTTGCCTCCCAATGCATTGAATGAGATAACAATGAAGTGGGATTAGGTGAAGCAAAATGAGGGGGAATCGGTAAATGCATATGTACAAAAGTTTTGGAAAGTGCTTTTGGAGGTGTCTCCATTTATGCATGTCACCGAGGCGGAAAGGAAGAGAAGGTTTCAATCGGGATTGCAACCCGTGTACAAAGCGGGACTACAAATGTATCTTGGTCATACCTTACACCAACTAATTGTAGCCGCCACTGCCATCGAGCAATTGGAACTCAAATTGAGTCGATCCAATAAGGTTTAACCCTCATTTCAAGGCAAAGAGAGGACTGTCCAAAACCTGCAAAATGATGGACAGCCATCTAAAAAGGACCAAAACCAAGATAAAAATGGTCCAAACTCCAAAGGCTGAAAATAACACTACCAAGAAGCGTCCCTTCAAACTGAGAGACTATGGTCTCACTCCGGAGCAACAAAAGCAATATATGAGTGAGGGGAAATGCTTTACTTGTGGTAGCACCGAGCATATTGCAAAGGCATGCCCAAACAAGAAGAAGCGTGATAATGCAAATACATCAAACCCTAATGTGCATATGGTTCCGGATGTGCAAGGCAACACTTCAAACCACTTATGGTAGACTGTGATCAAGTAGGGTTTTCTTATGATGCAAACCCAGCTTATGTGTGACACAAGGAATTGAGGCCAAAGTAATGGAAGAGTGCCATGCTCCTTCTTACATGGGGCATAGAGACACCTTGACTACACTTCAAGCTTTGGAGAACTATTTCTATTGACCTCACTCATGGGAGCCCCAAATCTATAAATTGGAGCCCTCTCTCTTCATTAATAGAGGCGCTCTTGCTGCACACTAGCCTCTACCACCATTACAGGCTGCCTTAATGATGGCTACTCTCTTTCTTTCTCTTGAAGGCTGTCCATGGAAGAATACCGGCTGTTGGGAACTGTTTTGGAGATTTCCATCACGAAGAAATACTGAAGGCAAGGGTATTTAATAATATGATTTCTAGCCATTGTACTTGTTGTACCAGTCCTTATACTTGTTGGTCCTACTGCACCAGCCACTATGCTGGTTGTACCAACCATTGTACTTGCTGCACCAGCCATTGTAATTGTTGTATCGGCTCAATGGAGAGCTGAACCTATTGTACCAGCTCTATTGCATGAAGACCCGTGGTTTTTGGGGAAGAATCAGTACCCACACGGAAGTATATGGATTATATTGTTGGCTTGGCATTTCTACAGCTTGTGTTTCGGCTTGGTTGCCTCGTGTTGGGATGTGTTATGGCATTTGTATATGGATAATCCGGCATCTCCCGTGGGGAGAGTAAGGCCTTCAAAGCTTGTACATGATATTATTCTCCTTGGGTAATAAAATACTCCAAGGGAGAGGTCGGCCCATTCCGGCCTCTATGTGGTCTCACATGTGATGGATATGTGTTAAGGCTGTGGCCGTGTTTAAATATTTTAATATGCATTGATGGTTTCAAAAAGTGTGTCAAAGGCCCTAGTTCCCACCACGAGTTTCATTGGTATCAGAGCATAGGCTTTCTTGAAAGCGGAGGCTTCCTTCTATCAATAAGGAAGAGAAAAGATCTCAAGTGGGGACCATACTTACCATCATTGCTATTAAGCATGGCCAGCCGCTTCTAGCCTATGAAGCAAGAGCATGAGCAGTAGACAACAAATTCACAAAATTTTATCTTGGAAGTATGGAGTTGGCTTTAAGTGCACAAGTTTAGCACTCTTTCCATATGGATATTGTGGATTATATTATCAAGCTTACATGGAAGCTATATGGAGATATATCTTGAGATATCTTAAGGATATGGTGAGGAGATATTTCTTTTGGCTTCATGACCAACCTGGCAAAGAAAAGCTAAGTATACTTTGAGTTTGCAAAGTTGGTGCTTTTGCTATTTACTATAAAGTGTTTTTGATGTTCACTAACTCTAGTATAGCCATGCAAGGAGAAACTGTTTGCCTTGAGATGATTTCAGGGAAACATTGTGTAACCAATGTAACTTGGTTGAACACAATGCTAATCAATACACTTAAATACACTAAGATTTGAAGGACACTTGCTCATATACAAGAAGTAAATTGCTGAATTGACAAGAGACACACAATGAGCCGGAACGGCCGACCCCTCCCTTGAGTAAATTGTATTACTATTGGAGAAATTCAATACATAGCTTCACGGGCATCCATTGCCAAATCCTCCATGCCAATGCATATGAAATTCAGCATTTAGAAAACAATGGTATGTCGATGTAGATCACCAAGGAGCTGCCTTGATGTCCGGCCCGACTTCAGTGCCCATATTCTCTACCATTGGCTCTATGTTCTACCAAGCAAGGTAGCAACATCTTCAAGAGCACATAGGACAAGAGAAATACTACACAGGGCGGCTAAACAAGGAGTCCTACCCTTCTACTGAATAAGAATGACAACACATTGTCCAATTAGCTTACCAGTCTTCATAGAAGTTGTTGCAAGCGGAAGCCTTCGCGTTGGAAGCTTTAGAAGTGTTGATATCTTCGATTTGCCGCAATCCTTCGCGACAAAAGTCTTCAAGAGGATGAAGGGAACCCTGGGAAAGCTTCCCCTATGGTTCAACTTGAGAAAGGTAGGGCTGAAATTAGGGTTTTCAGCTAAAAGACCAGAAATTACAGCAAAAATGAGAGCTGTTTTGCTGAATTTCAGTCATTGGGAGTGAGTAGGAGAGTGATTAGCACTTGGAAACACTCTTAGAAGCTTGGAAAACACCCTAGCAAGTTGGGTATGGCTATGGAGAGCTTGGAAATGGAGAAAAAGGGTGGAAAAACAGAGTTTTGAGCCTCCAAAAATCCTCATGAAGAGAAAACACGAATTTTCTCTTAATAAGTAAGTGAATTGGGATCCAATCAGGTGAGAGGACATGGGGAGATGCCCCTTTAAGTAAAAAGGAAGATCAGGTCCTGGACATTGAGTCTTGTCCGCCTCGAGACTTCAGTGAGTGTGAACTTGGAAGTGGTCATAATTTATAAGTGACTTTTGGGCGCCCAAACTTTAATGAAGCGGGAACGCACTCACTTATAAATATTGGCTAAGTCCTAAGGGCTATTTGAGCCTAGATTGGGTAATACTTACCACCTGTTCACATGCCACACAACCATGTCAGCAGACAGTTTCACACGCACGGTTCACGGGCGGGCGTCCCCTAGCCCGGAACTACACATAGGTCATGCAGGCATGAAAACAGTATGCAATTTCATTTGCAGGCAAGCACATAAAGATGCAATGCAATGCAGCATTGGCATGAGTAATTTCCGTTCATGAAACCATATAAGACCAAGCGTTTCCAGGCAAGTATATGTGATACCAGACCCAGTGGAAAGCCAATCCTCCAGGCGTTTCCGGGCATGTACACAAAGGCACAAGTCCTAGCGGAAAGCCAAGTCCTCCAGATATTCCGGGCATGATAACGTCAAGTCCCAGCGGAATATCATATCCAACTATACAGCATGACACGTGTCAATCACATGCATAGGCACATTCCATAAGCCATGGACACCAATCCAATATATACATAGTGTGAAAGCAAGAGTGAACCATTCGGGTGGCCAAATGGTGACATTCCCCTCCCGCTTCTAAACAGTTGTCCGCAACTGAAATGCATCCAAATATGTCTGAAGCACATGCGAGCAATCTTTGAAGAACTCTTGATCTACCCATTTAGCATCAATGGGAAGATAGTTCTTAAACTTCACAAGGTAACGTCTCACAACTTTGCTTGCAGCAAGCTTGCGTTCCTTGTGATACACAATCTGCTCTGGTTGCAAGATCTCCTCAAGCTCATCCACTTCTGGTGGATCCTCAATGACCATTTCACTGGGCTCTGGCCCTACATACTTGCGAAGGAGACTCACATGAAAAGCATTGTGTATGTGCCAATGACTAGGTAATGCCAATCTGAAAGCCACTTCATTGATCTTCTCGATCTCGAAAAGGTCCATAGTACCTGGTTGCAAGCTTAGGATATGCACCCTCTTTGCCAGGCCTCTTTGCAAGTCTTGCTTTCTCAAATTTCAGCAATACCCAATCATTCTCTTTATTATCCAATTGCCTTCTATGCTTGTCCCCTCGGCAGCCTTTTTATGCTTGTCTTGTGACCTTGCAATGCTTGTCCGCACCTGAGCAAAAGCAATATCCAAGTCTTTTACATACTCATCAGCTGCAAATATCTCATCCTTTGTGCGAAGGATGGGTGGCAAAACCACCTTACCATAAACAATCTCAAACGGGGCCTTTCCCGTAGATGCATGCACTGTGTTGTTGTATGCAAATTCCACAAGCGGTAAGTACTTCTCCCAAGAAGACTTCTGATCCGCCACATAACATTTCAAGAGATCCAACACGGCTGAATTTGCAGCCTCACTTTGCCCATCCGTTTGAGGGTGATAAGCTGATGAGAAGTTCAATTTGGTGCCCATATTATCAAATAAGGCCCGCCAAAAGAGACTTGTAGTCCTGGGATCTCTATCCCCCACAATGGACTTCGGCATTCCATGATGTTTGAACACTTGTGCAAGATATATTTTAACCATATGCTCAGCTTTGATGGTCTTTTTGACCGGCAAGAAATGAGCTTGCTTGCTAAACCTATCCACAATTGTCCAAATTGCATCATTACCCTGTTGGGTACGTGGTAAGTCCATAATGAAATCCATTGTAATACTTTCCCACGGCTGCGTGGGAATAGGCAATGGCTGAAGCAAACCTGGTGCCTTTTGCCTATCAAATTTGACCTTTTTACAGGTGATACATGCACGTACATGTGCCTCTATGTCCTTCCGCATACCTGGCCAAAAGAAATACCGCTCAATCATGTGCGTAGTAGGCATTATGCCTCAATGACCAGCATATGGAGGAGCATGGCACTCATCCAAAACCTTTTGCCTCATGTCAGACACCACACATAGGCAATTATCTTTCATGCGATACCCCTCTTTGATCACATATGAGGCATGTGCATGACCAGCCATCAAATCAGTCCAAATAGTGGCAAAATCCGCATCGGTATGATACAAATCACGCATGGTAGACAAGTCCCCATGAGAGGCAACCGAGATAGCTGCTACGTACGGCTTTCGTGACAATGCATCGGCCACTACATTCTTCTTTCCCGGGGTGTGCAAGATCTGAAAATGAAACATAGAGAGGAAATTGGCCATCCTCATATGCTTCTCTAACAACTTAGTTTGAGTAAGAAAATACCTCAAACTCTGGTGATTTGTCTTCACAGTGAAATCAGCCCCAAGAAGGTAATGTTTCCATATAATAAGTGCATGAATTACAGACAAGAGCTCTTTCTCATAAATGCCAAGAGATAGCTCTGCATCATGCAATCTACGACTCTCATAAGCCACGGCATGTCCCTCTTGATTAAGGACAGCCCCTATGCAATTTCCAAATGCATCACATTCCACACAAAAATGCTTTTGCAAATCCGGAACGATCAACACTGGACCATGAGTAGTTGCATCTTTCAATTTGAGGAATGCATCTCTCTCTACATTAGTCCATTTGAACACGGCCTTCTTCTTTGTCAAATCATGCAAAGGAGAAGCAATCCATGCAAAGTGCCGAATGAACCTGCGGTAGTAAGAGCATAATCCAAGAAAACTACGGATCTCATGGACCGAACTCAATTCGGGCCAATTCCGAATTGCATCAATCTTTGCAGGATCCATCCGCACTCCATCTTTGGACACAATATGCCCAAGATAATGTATCTCTGACAAGAAGAACTCACTCTTCTTTGCATTTATGAAGAGTTTATGCTTATGGAGCTCTTCAAAAACAATAGCCAAATGAGCTTTATGCTCTTCTTCGGTCTTCGAGAAGACTAGGATGTCATCAAAGAAGACACCTGTAAATTTCCTGTACCCACGGAATATGCGATCCATCATTCTATTGAATGTAGCCGGGGCATTTGTAAGACCAAAAGGCATAACAAGATACTCATAAAGCCCAAAAGCAGTCCTGAAAGCAGTTTTGTGTACATCCTGAGGCACTACACGCACTTGATGATATCCACTCTTGAGATCAATTCGGCTAAAGCATGCCGATCCATCCAACTTGTCAAGGATGTCGTCTATGCGTGGAATCGGAAACCGATTCTTGATGGTAAGCTTATTCAAAGCTCTATAATCCACACACATACGAAAGGATCCATCCTTCTTTTGAACTAAGAGGACGGGTGAACAATATGGGGAAGAGCTTGGCTGAACCAAACCCTTCTCAAGAAGCTCATTTACTTGCTTCATGATCTCCTCTTTTTGGGATGCCCCATGTTTGTCCATTGGGACAGCCCTTGTAATTGGCATCATTTTTGGACCAAAAGGTGATGCATAAGGCATAGATACATGTGCCCTGTAAGCATGAGGCATGGCTGGCCCCTCAACATGCATTGATACATTTTCAGCCATAACTTCTCCCTCACGAGCACACTCGAAGGCATGAGTGGCATGAGAGATACGTTGAATACGTGCACCAGCAGAAAATTGCAGCCCATATTGCATGTGTTGTGCATGTACATTTTCAGCCAGCAATGGTATTTGACATACATTTTGACCACTGCCATAAACATTGTATCCTTCACGGGTTACATGAGGTATTCCTGCATGGCGTGAAGTCACTTATTGTTCCTCTCCCATAGCATGGAGATTTATCCTCTTAGACATAAGTTCTTGTTCGGGCACCAGTGGGGATTCCAAGACATGTGGGATGGTTGCCTTTTCTGCATAGGCATCCTCGGTACGAGCCAAGTATGCACGTGCTGCATCCCTCGGTTGCATGTGCAACTCTTGAGCAATCATTGCCATTGCATGATCCATATAAGATTCAGCTTTCTTGGCCTTCAAACGATCATGTACCAATGGATCCTCGCGGCGATAGAGATTCAATTCTTCTTGTTGTGCGTGGAGAAGAGCCTACATACGAGTAAGTTCAGCCCTCAAGACTATGGACTCTTCTTCTTGCATCTTCTCTTTGCCACGGGACGGCTGTCCCACATATTCATGTTCCCTATTGTGCACCACATGAGTTTGCTCATCCTGTAAAGCATTGGAGGCATGCATTTCATTGTCCGTGCCTCTTGTATTAGCATCTCCAACATTCATTGTATGGCTGTCCATAATGTTCTAAGTGTAGAGATAGCTAGTGTTCACGGTGATCGTCTCTCACGATAGAAGTGAAAGAGAAACCTACGCTTTGATACCAATGTAACCAATGTAACTTGGTTGAACACAATGCTAATCAATACACTTAAATACACTAAGATTTGAAGGACACTTGCTCATATACAAGAAGTAAATTGCTGAATTGACAAGAGACACACAATGAGCCGGAACGGCCGACCCCTCCCTTGAGTAAATTGTATTACTATTGGAGAAATTCAATACATAGCTTCACGGGCATCCATTGCCAAATCCTCCATGCCAATGCATATGAAATTCAGCATTTAGAAAACAATGGTATGTCGATGTAGATCACCAAGGAGCTGCCTTGATGTCCGGCCCGACTTCAGTGCCCATATTCTCTACCATTGGCTCTATGTTCTACCAAGCAAGGTAGCAACATCTTCAAGAGCACACAGGACAAGAGAAATACTACACAGGGCGGCTAAACAAGGAGTCCTGCCCTTCTACTGAATAAGTAATGACAACACATTGTCCAATTAGCTTACCAGTCTTCATAGAAGTTGTTGCAAGCGGAAGCCTTCGCGTTGGAAGCTTTAGAAGTGTTGATATCTTCGATTTTTTTGGGTTCCCAAACTTTAATGAAGTGGGAACGCACTCACTTATAAATATTGGCTAAGTCCTAAGGGCTATTTGAGCCTAGATTGGGTAATACTTACCACCTGTTCACATGCCACACAACCATGTCAGCAGACAGTTTCACACGCACGGTTCACGGGCGGGTGTCTCCTAGCCCGGATCTACACATAGGTCATGCAGGTATGAAAACAGCATGCAATTTCATTTGCAGGCAAGCACATAAAGATGCTATGCAATGCAGCATTGGCATGAGCAATTTCCGTTCATGAAACCATATAAGACCAGGCGTTTCCAGGCAAGTATATGCGATACCAGACCCAGTGGAAAGCCAATCCTCCAGGCGTTTCCGGGCATGTACACAAAGGCACAAGTCCCAGCGGAAAGCCAAGTCCTCTAGATATTCCGGGCATGATAACGTCAAGTCCCAGTGGAATATCATATCCAACTATACAGCATGACACGTGTCAATCACATGCATAGGCACATTCCATAAGCCATGGACACCAATCCAATATGTACATAGTGTGAAAGCAAGAGTGAACCATTCGGGTGGCCAAATGGTGACACATTGTTTATGGCTTCCTTTAGTGGGATGAATTCTTTTCATGGCTCCCTTTATTGGGATGGATTATATCTATGGAGATTTCTTTCTTGGACGAGATCTATATAGATATTGGGCTTCACAAGCAATTTCTATGGACTAATGTGTCTGCGTTTATAGAGAAGAAATATTTGGATATCTCATGGATATGATGCTTTTATGGGTATAAGCAATGTAGAAGGAGAGGTAGGTGTGGTTGGCTCCAAGAGGGCATGAATGGATGGTGAACTCAGAGATGAGTGAAGCAAGCTCAAGGTATCCCATAATATAATCCACCATGCTAGATCCTCCACTATATGGAAAGCTTGTGAGTCCTCCGGATAGGAGCCACTCTACCATCCCGTTATAAATAACGAGACCATCCCAAGAACCCAACTCCAAGAGAGAGAGAGAGAGAGAGAGAGAGAGAGAGAGAGAGAGAGAGAGAGAGAGAGAGAGAGAGCTGTATTCACATCAGGTGTGTGGTCGGCACGGAGCATGTGGTAAGAGTTATGGTATACAGGTCTATGGATTCTTGGACTTCTTTTCTAGGAATTTAGGTTTATGGATTAATTTTTTTGGCTCCTTTTATTTGGGATACATTGGACTTATGGAACTCATGGTTAACATACCTTGTGTAGTATTCTCTTGTTCTACGTGCTCTCTTGAAGATCGTTTTTACCTTGTGTGGGTGAAACAATAGAGAGCAGATAGAAGAGAACATGGACACTTGAGAGGGTAGTGTGAGTTGGTGGCCGAAATGCCTATATACTATGTGTAGCAAAAATCCTTATGAAACACCAGGCTATCTATGCTTGCATGAGTGATTGTTTTATCTTATTACTTATCCACCTTTCGTCCAAGGTGTGTGGTCAGAGTACCAACACGGAGTGCAAGTGGTAGAGTGGACATGACGCTTGGTTGGCAAGGGACTTATGTTTGCGCCAAGGGTCGTATGGACTGACACCTGGTTGACAGGGGACTCATGTCTACACCAA
Organism: Cibotium barometz; assembly: GCF_041138505.1. Lineage (NCBI taxonomy): Eukaryota > Viridiplantae > Streptophyta > Polypodiopsida > Cyatheales > Cibotiaceae > Cibotium > Cibotium barometz. The sequence continues at coordinate 14,827,566 of NC_141105.1, read as the reverse complement.
GGGTCATGTGGGCTGACACCTTGTTGGCAGGGGACTATGTCTACGCCAAGTGTCAGTAAATTGGAATCTGGTATGCTGGGGACTTGATGTCTGCACTTAGATCCAATGGACGTTCTACATCCGCGTGCACGGTCAATCGGTCTCTATTTCTCGGCCTAGTCTTCACATGCAAGCCAGTGGAGAGTAGCATGTGTTTGGCGTGACACTGGGGATTGGGGAACGAGAGATTTCTCCTTCGAGTTGGTGGATACGACACCAAAACTTATTTTGTTTGGGTATACTCTTGGAGCATGGACACAAAGAGATGATATCTGGACTTCTGGGACTGTTTTGTCTCACCGATTTATTTGGGACATGATTATGATATCTGGACTTATGGGACTGTTTTGTCTTGCCCATTTATTTGGGACATGATTTTGATATTGGTATTATGGAGACTTATTTAGTCTTGCCTATTTATTTGGGGCGTGGACTTTTTCAATTATATTGGATCTCGTCTCGCGTACTTGATGGGACATGATTATATCTTGGATATAGAGCTTGAAGCTTAAAGTTGAGGACAACTTTTAAGAAGCTAGGGAGGATGTCACTAGCTTGGACATTTCCCAGTATGAAAGGACCACACTCCTAAAATTTAGGAGAGTTACTATTTTTGGCCAGACTCCGATGGAAATTCTGTTCGCGTCATTACATCTAGAATTGAGTAGATACCAAGAGTTGGCAAAGTGCCTATGACAGAATGTCTACTAGTTAGGATATTTTTAGAGATAAAGTTTATGGAAGGACCCATCTCTTAGATTGGGACATGTGGCAAGAAAGTGGACCAAAGTGAAGTGGCTTGACACTTGTTAGAAAGTGGATCAAAGTGAGAAAAGTGGCCTCACAATTGTCACTTCAGCTTTTGTGTGGCTCTCCACTTGTCATCATAGCCTTCTCTTTCCATTTTCACTCATGGGAGCCCCAAATCTATAAATTAGAGTCCTTTCTCTTCATTAATAGAGGCTCTCTTGTTGCACACTTTCTTCTCCTCTCCATCTCAATTTTTTTATAAAACTCCTGTAAAGATGAAATAAACGAAAATTTTCTTATGACTATCTGGAACAGTTCTCAAATTTGACTTCTTGGTTAATTTCACCCAATTTCAACCCAATTGTTAAAATTTCTTACAAGTATTCCACTAGCTCTTCTATTTCTCACTTTCTCCCAATTTTATATTTTCAACCTCAATGGTCGAAACACCGTTTTGCCTAAATTCGACTTCTTGGTTAATTTTCACCCAATTTCACATCCATTTGTTGAAATTGTCTACAAAGTGCTCCACTAGCTCTTCAAATTATCACTTGCTTCCAATTTATAAATCCCAACTTTATAATTTAGTTTCAATTGCATCTAATTTCACACCCAATTGTTGAAATTTCCTACAATATCTTTAATTTCCCACTTTCCCCCAATTTAATGAATCCCAATTTCTTATTTTCAACTTCAATCGCATCTACTTTCACAACCAATTGTTGAAATTTTCTACTGTTGCCTTAAATTCTCACTTTTTTTCGATTTGATTTGACAAGTGTCACTTCGAAACCTCTTTGTTTTGTTCATAGAGCTGAGACGAAACGAAACGAAGTCGAAACAACGAAACGAAAACTGACGAAATATTTCTTGTGAGTGTGGGTAGACCTAATCTACAATATATTCCAAATATGAATATGGATCTTGACTTAGATCCAATTCGTGCAATGCTAATCCATGTACAAAAGCATGCTGATTCCACGGCTTGGTGGTGCTCTTTAGATGCTTGCCTTCTTGACTAGAGCTTCCTCTATGTGGGAGCTCTTGCCAACACCTGTGAGACGCCTGAGAGATCAATTTGATTTTGGCCTTTCCATGCCCTTTGACCTCCTTTATATAGGGATAGGATGGAAAGTCATGTTTAGGTCGGATTTGCCTTTTTGATCTATGTCCAAAAAGTCATATTTGGCCTCCAAACTGTTCCCAAAAGGTGTCCCATCCCTGGGCGCATGTTCCGGACACTTCTGAGTGCCCATAGGGCCTTAAAATCAAGTCCAAATGTGCTTCTAAATTTGCCCATATACTTCCTAGGAAAGATAATGATGTCCATGGGCATCGGGATTAATGGATACACAGGACACTTGAAAAAGCAGATTATGATTGGGACCGCTTCAAGCATGGCTCCGGCCGTAAAGAGCATCAATTGCTCACAAAGTTTCGGGACCGAGGGACGCATGAAGTAATTTGGCTTGACAAGAACTTCTTTGAAGATTATCCGGCATTATTGACGGACTATTTGGTGCCTATGTAGATTCCTTCAAGTTAAGCAGAAGGGGATGTCACGTGCATCACGCACTTGGATGCCACGAGGCCATATCTCTACAGTAGGTGCAAGTCTTAATTGGCCCTTTGTAAGGTCTTGTCCGGGACAAGTTAGCCACGGATCCACTGTAGAGGGTCATAGTCAGGTGTGCATGTCCCGCACATTTGCAACCCTCTGGAAATGATGTAGAGGTGTACCAGGCATTTATTAGGCTTCCAGCCGGATGCACAGGCACCAGGTTGGGTCAAGAGATGGATTTTGTAGGAGTCTGCCTCATGGACAGCCATGGAAGGCCTGTCCAAGAGCCACCAAGGCCTTAGGCTAGCTCTTCAGCACATGGGACAGCCCTTTGACAAGTTGACAACCTTGCAGCCCTGTCGGCCAGTAGTAGATGCTCACACGTGTGAAAAGTGCTTCATTAAATGTTGTTTTACTCAATCGTGAGCAGGCTGACAGCCTATGAGCAAACCGACCAGCATATGTAGGGCATATATAAGCGATGGGCACAAATGAGCATAAATCATCTTATTCATTCTGCAAGTGCTAGAACACACCAAGAAGAGGCCAAGCAAGGTGGAAAGTGTAGATCAAGGGACTATCTTCAGGCTGAATGCTATCTCAGCCGAGGGAAGGTATCCAAGTCAATTTAGTCCTGATTATTTACAGCCAGTAATCTATCTATCTACACATTCAGTAAAGCAAATACACCATACAGGGTGGGGGGCCTTTAGAGGGTATTGAGGACTAGATACTGTGCCTCTCCCTCTCTCCACTCTTATCTTCTCTACATTGTGCTATTCATTGTCAAGAAGAAAGGATTGAGAGTATTTATCAAAGTATAATCCTTGTCTGTAAGCTTTTGCATGTTACACATGTTACACTGAAATATGGTAGGATACATCCTCAGTATCCTCACTTCTACATCATGATCTCTCTTTCATTGCTACGGAGAAGCATAAACCTGCCTTGGGACTCTTGGGCATGGTCCAATCCCTTTCCCCTTCAAACTTGAGAAATGAGCCTTCACATGAATCAAGTTGCCACGAACTCCCTACTCGCTGAAATTGCATTTGATTTTCTCTAGGCCTGAACCCCCATATTTTGTCTGAGAGTCACATGGACCCACATAACATCCCTGCCATCCTTGCCACAAGGCATTTAAATGACACACAAGGAAAGAAAAGAAAAAGGCCCAATTTCTATACTTGATGCAATGTTTGTCTTGTAGCATCCACCAAAAGAAGATGAAACAGAGTTGATCAATGGCAGAGATCCTCAAGAGTTATTGAGGTCATTTTGCATGAATCCAAAGGTAGTGGAGTTTCTCCTTCTCTATTTTACTTTGAAGCTTCATATTTTTCAAAAGGTGACTTTGGCATGTCTTTATATAGATTGCCACTAAGTAAAATTTTTACTTTTAAAAAAATTCTTTTTCCACTTCTTTTGCTTTTACCCTGCTTTTTGAGTTCACAATCGCTCATCAAAATCAAGAGGGCACAGATTCAAGACAATCATCTTCTTCATAATGACTATGCTACATCCAGCTACTTGCCAATTTATTGCTGCAGTAAATGTCTTGATATAACCTGTTGTCCATACAGATCATATACTTTTATGTGATCAGCTCACCATGGCAATACATAGCTAACATCATGTCAAAGAAGCATGGCTTGTAGCATCCACCAAAAGAAGATGAAACGGAGTTGATCAATGGCGGAGATCCTCAAGAGTTATTGAGGTCATTTTGCATGAATCCAAAAGTAGTGCAGTTTCTCCTACCTAGTTTTTCAACAGTTTGGTGTAATGAAGAATTGAATCGCACATAGGTGTCACTGCTGCCATCATTGCGAGCTTCTCATAGACCATACGGGTGAGGCCAGCTAAAGATTTGTAACTTCTATTTCAAGTTGGATGGTAGGAAGGTTGGGAGTCGGAATGAACATTGTAAAACATGCAAGTAATGTATTGCTCCACACATCCTTGAAATTGTGGAGTCAATGTAATTCTTATTCTTCTAAGTGAATACAAAAAAAAACATAAGTACTAATTTATTAAAAATAGTTGAGCGGGAGAGAATGCGACGGATGTGTAGTCCCAGCCTAGCCTGTGTATGCATGCATGCTCTTGTAGTGATGCACATGGAGAGTAGGGACTCCGAAATTGGGCTGGAAAAATCCACTGGTTATAGAAAGCTGGACTGTGAAGACAGGAGCCCATAGGGTGAACAAACAGTTTTTTGCATTAATTTCCATTTGTAACAGCGTCTCTCCTATTGTATGTAGTTCTCACATCCTCTTTCTTATCAAATGTAGTTCCTCATTAAAAAAGGTCAAATCTTGGCAAAGTAGTTGTTAGTTTGGGGTTTTCTTTTGATTATGTGCCATTGTGCATGATGGATGTATATTGAAGCTTACCCATCATTTCTCTTTTTTTTTTTTGTTTTCCCAAATGTATACTATGAAATGTTAAAGATCTGTTTCCTAGTGGTTTCGATTGTGCAGACATTGCTGTTTCTATTCAATACAACTATGGGATATGTGTGTATGTGCTGCATAGTGGTTTACGTATTGGGCTACTAATCGAAACAGCAAGATTATGCACCTTGGGCTAATATGTGGCTTACGTGGTCCATATTGTAGGATCAACTACATGAGTATCTCAGTACGATGCAATCACTGCATACTGCCTTCAGTGACCGATCTAATGCTTTGCTGACTGTGCAAACATTACTGACAGAAATCTCCTCTATAAACATGAGAATGGACAAACTTGCAGTGGCGTCTTCTAAGATTTTTGGCGGGGACAAAACAAGGAATCGTAGGATAGAAGAGCTAAAAGAAGCACTGAAAACTACAGAAGAAGCACGAGATAGTGCCATAAGGGAATATGAGCGTATCAAGGTGCTGCCATCAAGCCCTCCACTTTAATTACTTTGCATATGCAGGTTGCCAAGATGTATGGTGGTGTATAGATCCATTTTTATTGTCACAACCTGGTGTTTACTTTATTTTGTAGTGGACTAAATGTTATATTATAGGTAGTGGGGTTCTCTCTAGACACTTGGGCAAGGGCAGCCTGCTGACATAATCTGGTGCTTACTAAAGAGCTTACTGGATTTTGAGTTTGTATACAGGAGATCAACCACAGCGAGCTAGAGCGTTTTGATAATGAGCGACAAAGCGACTTTCATGAGATGCTCAAAGGCTTTGTTTATAATCAGGTTTGTTTATAAGCCTTTGTTACTTCTACATGGCTTGTGTGGAAGACTTTTCCCTGCAAGATTGGGCATGCTCTTGGTATTGATAAACAATGAGTATAGTGAGGATAGATAGGTATGCATTGGGAAATAGTTTAATGTAAGAATGTTACATCTGGGGAAGCCTTTGAACTTCTTGTTAGTTTGCAGATAGAATACTTAATTTACTTTTATGCAAGAAAAGGAGAGAGAGAGATAAAGATAATGCACAGTGCATTAGATTGGGTCCCAATAACCCATTGAAGGCCCCCCAGCAGGGATGGTGTATTTGCATGTATTGCTGCAGTTTTGCAATGGGTACACGGATGGGACTGACCTGCCCTGAACCGGGAATTTCTCCCTCAGGATTTTGCCTTTTAGGCTTGCACTGTTGCCTGGGAGTTCTCTGCAGAACTTGCGTAATTCTCCTGGTTGCTTTCATGGACCCCTATGCTGCTTGTGTTTTGCTTTGGCTTGTTTGCATTCTCTGCTTGTACATGTACTTCAGCACCTAAATCAGAGATGGGATTCATAGACCTCATTGTGCACCCTCGTATAATGTTAGAAGCGTAGTCAACTGGTCAACCATCTGGTCAGACTACCGCCTTAATCAGCCTTTAAACCTCTCCACTGTTGGCGTAGTAGTTGTCTTGGAGCGTTCACACCCAGCTTGAACTAAAGGATGCTAGGATGCTAGAATGATTCGACTGTGTATGCCTGACAAATTGGTTAATAAGACTGTGCAGGACTTTTACAGCACGACTCGACCACCCTGGCTGTACACCAGCGAATCATCCCTAGACAAGGGCTCTCAAAATGCAGTGTGTGCGCCTTGGGGTCCTTGCACTTATTTGTACAACATGTCCATGTGTGGCAAGTGCAGGATGCATTAGACATCTTCTCTGTTTGACTTGTTGACAGTAATTATGTTTACCTCCAGATAGTCCTACAAAAAGTCATCGTCAAGACAAATGCTTCATGAGCCTCTTGATCTAGAAACTTTGTAAGATACTAGATCTTGGAGAGGCACAGAGCCATCTTCCCACGCCCAGCGGACCGAAGGAGGAGGATCCACACATGGCCTCAACCAACTGACATGGTCCAACTCGGTGGAAGTTAGAGCTTCACTGAGATTTTATTTATCTTCGTTAGAATAGGGAAGGGTTTGAAGTTGCGAAAAGAAACTTGGAGCATATGTTGTCCACCTTCTTCAACCTTAGCTTCATAAGTTATAGATATACCCAATATCCTTTTGAGAACTTGGCATCTCGGTGATGCTTGTTGGTCCACTGGGTACAGGTCTCTTATGCTTTGGCTCAACAATCTTTAACTTCTCCCAACACCTGCGGGTAGGGCTTTCTCAGTCGATGTTCGGACACATGATGCGGTGGTGGATACTTACAATAGGAAAATCACTCTGACTCATAGAGGGAAAGAACATGTATTGGATGTAAAACTCAAAGGGGAATCTGTTCCTATTGTATCCGCTTCGGCGATTTCATCAGTAATGAAAAAGCATCTTTCCGCGTACTTGATTTATGTAAAGGATGCACAGGATGATGAGTCTAAGTCTAATTTGTCTATGTTAGATAAGGACAGGACTGATTTCTTATGTGGGTTTCAAGATTGTTTTTCCGAGTCATTGCCAGGAGAACTTCCTCCTGAGAGGCCAGAAGATCATGCCATAGATCTGATTCCTGGTAGTACTCCACCGAATAGACCGCCGTACCGTGTTAGTGCAGCCCAACAGGAAGAGATTATGAGTCAGGTGCAGGAGCTTTTAAATAAAGGGTTGATACAGCCTAGCTCATTACCCTTTTGCTCACGTGTACTCTTAGTGCAGAAGAAGGATGGTTCTTGGCGCATGTGTATTGATTACAGGGCGCTGAACAAGAATACCATCAAGAATCGATTCCCCATACCGAGGATCGATGACATCTTGGACCGCTTTACAGGGCTCCACAGTCTTTAGTCGTATTGACTTGAAAAGCGGGTATCATAAGATACGAATTAGACCCGAGGATGTGCATAAGACAGCATTCCGAACCACGTTTGGATTGTATGAGTTCTTGGTTATGTCCTTCTGTTTGACAAATGCGCCTGCCACATTTAACAGAATGATGGACAGGATTTTCAGGCCTCATAGAGAGTTTGTGGGCACATTCTTTGATGATATGATTGTGCATTCACAAACTGAGGAAGAGCATAGAAGGCATTTGGCCATTGTGTTTGCAGAACTCAGAAACCATAGGTTGGTTGTTAATGGCAAGAAGAGTGAGTTCTTTTTGCAGGAGATACATTTCTTGGGACATATTGTGTCTGGTCATGGAGTCCGTATGGATCCAGCAAAGGTGGAAGCAATACTTAATTGGCCAGCTTTGAGGACCGTGCATGATGTACGCAGCTTTCTAGGATTGTGTTCCTATTACAGACGTTACATACGGCACTTTGCTGAAATTGCTTCGCCTCTTCATGCTTTGACGAAGAAGGCAACTCCGTTTAGATGGACTGATCGGGAAATTACAGCATTCAAAAAGCTCAAAGAAAAGCTTACTTCGGACCCAGTATTGGTGTTACCGGACCTCCGAAAGGCTTTTGTTGTCCAGTGTGATGCATGTGGAAGTAGCATTGGTGCAGTTCTCATGCAAGAGGGACATGTCATAGCCTATGAGAGTAGAGTTTTGCAAGATGCTGAGAAGCATTTACAAGTTTATGAGAAAGAGATGTTGGCTGTAATTCACGCTCTTTCTACTTGGAAACACTACTTGCTTGGGGCTGATTTCACTGTGCAGACAGATCATCAGACCTTGCGTTATTTCCTCACGCATACTAAGCTTTCAGAGAAGCATATGCGTTGGGCAAACTTTTTGTCAATGTTTCACTTCCAGATTGTGCATGTGGAAGGCAAAAAGAATGTAGTGGCAGATGCTTTGTCACGCAAGCCACAGGTCTCTGCAGTTTCACTTGCTTATCATCATGAGCTTGATGAAATGAAAGAGCAGTATGCCCATGATGAGGACTTTGAAAGGTTGTATGATCAGATGTCTGAGGGTCAGTGGCATGAGCACTATACTCTCAGAGATGGGTTTTTATTGATGCATGGCAAACTGTGTGTTACCAGGCCATTGCGACTCAAGGTTATGATTGAAAGTCATGCTCCACCGTATGCAGCTCATAGAGGTATTGACGCCACGGTCAAAGCAGTGGAGACTTTCTTTTATTGGCCAACCTTGAGAAGAGATGTTGATGCCTTTGTGAGGCAATGCATCGTATGTCAGAAGGTAAAGTTTGACCGTCAGAAGACACCAGGGTTATTACAGCCTTTACCTATTCCGGATAGACCTTGGGAGAGCATTGCCATGGATTTTGTATTTGATCTTCCACGGACACAAACGGGAAATGATGGCATCTGGACTATCATATGCAGGTTCAGTAAGCAGGCTCATTTCATTCCCGTGCGTAAGACGATCAAAGTGGATCATATGGTGAAGTTGTTCATGGCGAACATCTTCAAGTATCATGGCTTGCCTACGTCTATCATTAGTGACCGTGATCCACGGATGACGAGTTTGTTCTGGAGAGGGTTGTTTGACAACATGGGTACAACTCTCAAGTTTTCATCGTCATTTCATCCACAGACAGATGGTCAGTCAGAAGAGGCTAACTCTACAGTGTTGGATCTTCTCAAGTGTTATGTGTCAGAGCACAAGCAACAATGGGAAAAGTATTTCCTTTGGTGGAGTTTGCATATAACAACACTGTACATATCTCGACAGGCAAGGCGCCTTTTGAGATTGTGGAAGGAGGGAAGAAGGTACCACCCATTTTGCATACAAAGGATAAGATCTTTGAGGCTGATCAGTATGTGGAAAGCTTGGATGAAGCTTATCGGAGAGTCAAGTTGGCCCTCCAGAAAACTCAGCAGAAGCAAAAGAAAGCCGCAGACTGTCACAGACGTGATTTACAGTTTGCATTGGGTGATTGGGTTCTTTTGCGCTTCGAAAAGGCTAGACTCAAGAAGATGAAGGGTAAAGAGCGCTTATTCCCTAAGTTGAGCATGCGATATTATGGGCCTTTTCAGGTTTTGGAAAAGATTGGTGAGGTAACCTATCGTTTGAAGTTACCAGATCACTGGAGGATTCACAATGCTTTTCACGTGAGTCTTCTTAGACCTTTCCGTGGGGATGTGCCCAAGGATGTATCAGATGAGGCTCAGCCGGAAGTTGAGGAACTTGATGAGGTACTGATTCGAGAGCAGATACTGGCACATAAAGAAAGGAAGGTACGAGGTAAAGTTTCCCGTCGCTATCTTGTGAAGTTTAAGAACTATTCACCGATGGATGCGAAGTGGATGGAGGAAGGTGACTTAACAGATTCACCTTAGGTTTTGCAGCTTTATCTCGATGCCTTTGAGTTAGAGCCGACTCTTATTGTGGCTCATTCAGGTTCAGCAGAGCATGGGTCTGGAGCATTACCTGATGCTCAAGAGGGGGGTAGCACCTCCACTCCCTTGATACAGACAGGCTTAGATGACATCTAGAGGTCGCTTGGTGCAGTTTTTATCTCACCCGAAGGTACTCAGGCTGACAGTACATCTGTTTATGGGACTTCTATGATATATGTGTACTAGTCACATGGAATTTTTGTGGATATGTATGGTTCACAGTGGTATACAACTTGGACTATTACTATGCCATTGGTTTGCAGTGAATGTTGATACATGTGCATGGCTTAGAGAGATTGGGACGCTGATCTTGCCATATTGTATATTTCACTTTGGATATTTTGATGCATCACCAGAATGCAATCGAGGACGCTTGCCATTTTTCAAGAGGGGGGTATGTCATGGCCCTGTGAAAATGGAACAGTACAAGTGTGGGCATGGTGGTTGCAGAGTCAGAATATTGAATGATTCACATGGGGGGTGCCCGGACAGAGTTTAAGATGTGTGGACATCCCTAGGTGTGAAGGGGGGAACTAGAAACATTAAACTTTAATGTTTATTAAAGTTTGCCCCTAGGCCTTAGTGGCCCTAGGGACTTTTATTAAAGCTTGGGGCCCTAGGGATTATTTTGGGGAGGAGGGCCACTCCACTTTTGGAGTGAGTGCTTCTCTCTCCTCCCTCTCTCTCTAGCTTTTGGGAAAAGGAATCGTGGAGTTCTCAAGCGCTTGTGTACATGCGTGGAGAAGCTGAAGAGCACTGCTGCTGTTTTTCTGAGTGCAAATCAGCCGTACAGCACTGTACGGCCAGATCTGTGCAAGTACTCTCTCTCTCTCTCTCTCTGTGGTACAGGCTGCGGGTCTATCTCCCTGCTGGACTGGCTGCGCACAGACCCTGTACAGGCTGTGCAGAGAAGTATACAGCAAGTATAGTACTGTACGACTGCCATACAGTGTACGGACAGTCAGGTATAGCAAGTACAGCTGCAGGCGGCATTGGACAGGCCTGATTACGCAGATTCAGGCAGGTACAAGAGTGGACAGCAGGCTGCGTGTGCAAGTACAACTCTTGGCACGTATCCCGAGGTAGTACAGACGGGTACGGGGGTGTTTTTCAGATCTGTACTTTCAAAGACAGCATAGAGGTGAACACAAGGAGGAAGGTACAGGCAAGTACGTGCACATGTGTGAAGCAGGGTTGTGGAAACAAGTGCTTGCAAGTACAGTTTGGTACCGTTGCTTCCTCCAGTGTTGTTTCACGAGCTGAATTTGGTAAGCTCCGTTTCTGTTCATCTATCTCTCTTTCTATTGCTTGATGTCTGTTGCAGATATGAGTTATCTGGCCCCTTGTGAGAGGAGGGGTATGGCAGATTGACAAGGGTTGAGACAGAGTTTGGACAGCATATGTATGTATGAGCTGAGATGTTGTATCATGCACTTGAGTTATGCCAAATGTATGCTCATGGCTGCCCTGCTTAGTGGTCTTGGCTGATCAGAGGGAGGCACAGTGTGTTATTTGGAGACACAGATCTGTGTGCATAGATCCTCTGTGCTAAGAAGGATTTGTGGGCCGTCAGATTGGACATACAGGTGTAATCTCTTGGCTGATTTTTGTTGTACTCAGCCATTCATATTATTTTAATTGAATAAAGAAATACTGCAAGGGGCGCCAAGCTTTGGGGCCAACAGGTGTCGCCTTGTTTTCAGATTTGGGCTTTCTAGCTCCAATCTGTTTTTTTTACACATCTAGACTACAAGTGGACGGGTGACTGCTAGTCTACCGCACTCTGGTTTTCTATCAGAGGCCGGTTTCAGTTGCTCATTCATAAGAGCATAAGCCAAACATCCAAACACCCACATATGATGGCATGATTGCCTTCAATGCCTTGGTTTGACATTTGTTAAGCCCATGTGTAGCACATGCAAGCAACAGCTTCCATCTTGAACCTGTGTGGCAACTTTTGTGCGTTAACCATGCAACGTGCCGTGCACCAACGCTTCACATCTCTTTCCAATAAATAAGAATTGAAAGCATGTGACATGTGAAATAACCCCAAGTAGGGCTGAGCACAATCTTGTCACACACTTAAACTATTAATAACTTGATTGTATTACCAAGGTAGATTACATACAAGCTTCATGGGCAATGCATGCCAGATCTCCAATGACATCCATGCATATGAAAACATCTTCAAACAAGTTGCATCGGTGAAGAGGTTGAAACACAGCTTCTTTTGAAGAAGAATCCCACTCCCCAATCCCGAGTGTCTTGCCACAAGCAGCTATGCTCCATTGGCATCCATACACATGCAAATGTGTGTGTTATGCCGAGACATAGGAGACCTTAATGGCTAAGAACACGGATGTAGAGTAGATTAGAGAACACAAGAAGCTCTTACCCAAAAACGGTTGCCAATCGCAAACTCCATCTAGCTTTAGGTCGAAGTAGTGATGAAAGAATTCTCCATTGTACTCCCGGACGAAATTAGGGTTTTAGTTGAATTCAGGGTTTGAACAACACTAGGGCTCTAAAATTGGGTTTTCTTCAAAAATTAGGGTTTCAGAATTCAGCAGCACCATATGTAGAGATAAGCGTAAGCAAAAGTTGAATAACCTATTTTTGTTGAGAAAATTTTAAAAATTAGGATTTTTGCAAAATTAGGGCTTGTGCAAAAGTTAGGGTTTCACACAGGCATCCATCTCATAAGAGAGAGAGAAAGAGAGGATAAGCCTTGGCCCAATTTTGGCAAAAGATTATCATTGGGCCACCTTCCAAGTGCCCATAACTCTCCCAAGAATGGGAGGGTGGCCAAGTCTTGGCCAGGCGCGCAAACCAACGTCCATGCCCAAACTCACTTATAAGTTGTCCGCCTATACTTTAATGAAGTGTGAACGAAAGTCACTTATAACTTGTCCGTCCACACTTAAATGAGATGTGGACCAGCAAAACAACAAATTTAGCCTTAACTCTTAAATGAAGAAACATAGAGTTTAGAGGCACACCTACCACGTGTCTACAGCCCACAAGCTAGGTCAGAATACAGATTCACGCGCACGGGCGTTCCCTGCCCGTCGACAACACATACAGATCTTGCAGGCAGTAAAACAGTGCACACGAAAACAGTTTCGTACATGCAAGTATGCCATGCATTAGAATGTATTGGACAATCTCCCTTTCATTTAGCTTGTAAGAAACGGTCTCCCTTTCACTAGGCCAACCGGATTACTGTAATTTGGGCATGGGCACAGACCAAAATCCCCAGCCTCTCATGTCCAACCTACTGGCCCCTAGTGTAGACATCAGTCCCCTACCATGAGGTGCCAGTCCACATGACCATTGGCGTAGACATTAGTCCCCTGCCATGAAGTGTCATGTCCACACAATGAAGTCCGTCCATAGGTCCTGAAGCGTAGAGAATGCCCAACTAGTGGCAACATGAATTCCCCTCCCTGATCTATGCGTAGGGTCTGAATTTTCGATTTGTCTCATACACAGCCATAGACACAAAGTGTTGAAAACACATAAGCACATTTGACTTTGCCTTTAGTGTCCAAGCAAATCTTTAAAAGTCATCAATGAATGTGACGAAGTACACGTCCTCCCAAAGATGGTGTCCTCATCGGACCACAAACAATAAAATGTATGAGCTGTAATTTCCGGACAGCCCTAACTGAACCATCTCCAGGGAATGGTTTTCGATGCACTTTGCCCAAAATACACCCTTCACATGCATGTTTAGGAGGTGTCTCTAACGGTGGCAGCTCTGAAACCATCTGATGCCTTTGCAAAAGCATCAAAATGTCAAAGTTGACATGCCCAAAACGGGCATGCCAAATCTCTACATCAGCCATAGCAGATTTGGCCGTTATTGCATGTGTAGCATAAGCAACTCTATCATATTTGTCTCACCTATCTAACCCATTGCATATTTGTCTCACTTGTCTAATCCATGGCATAGTGTACTAGATGCCACAATGATATCACCGTCATTCGCCTCATACGTGTGCTACGCAAGCCCCGGTTTGCAGTAGCCGGCCGGCTGAATCCAACAAGGAGAATGTTCCTCCACCGCGAATCGTCACTCCTCTTGAAGGCCCGTAGGTTTGGAGAATAATAAAACTTGACCATCTTTGTTCAAATAAGGCAACGAGCACTATTTCACCAACACCCTTCACAAGATATGAAGAGTAGTTAGCACATGAAGCTTCTTCCTTGGGGTGCAGGCCCAAGAGAAGTAAACCAGTGTTTTCTCGGCGTAATGTGTCGAGAGGCACCACCGTCAAAGTACCACACATCACCCTCTTGTGTTGAAAAGCATGCATCTACTTGAAAGGGATCATAAGTACATGTCACAGTGAAGGCCCAATCTTCTTGCACAAGTTTTGCAGATTGGTCTTCCTTCTTGGTAGTAGTAGGGGTTGATTTGTTATCAACACACAAACTAACATCTTTCTTCTTTTCCTTTGCCTGCTCTCTCAAATCCTTGATTTTTGTCAGGTGCTCATTCATGGAGTCACCCTCATTCATTCCCAACAGATCTACCTGCCTCTTTAGATAGGCGACTCTCGCTTCATTGCATGGGATCAATGGGTAGAAGTGGATAATGTGGGAGCGTGGGGGCGATACCAGGAGGAAGGAGGGAGCAGGCGGCGAGAGGGAACATGCAATGGTAGGGCAGCGCGAGGCGGGCGATGGGGCGAGGTTAGGTGCGCAGCTAGGGGGAGATCCAACGACACTGACGATGCTTTTGGTAGTGCGTTGTGTGGAACAATCTATGGGCTACACTCAATTGGGTGGAGTACACACATCCTTGCACTCTATACTTGGAGTACACACATGGGCATGCCATACCAAGGCAACTTGAGCTTGTAGGTTCAAGAGTAAATTGTATATTCCAAAAGTTAGTGACGAAAGAGATCCATGGGCTTATATACTTGGGTCCCCATTCACACTAGTCCTTTTATTGGCTTTTCACACTTGGCCTTTAGCCCATACAAGTTTATACAAAATAAGAGTAACCATGTTACAAACCATCCCCGCCCATTGGTTTCCTCCTCGAAACCATGAATATTCAGCTCATGAGATGGAATGCAACTCTAATAATGGTATAACCATGTAAGCCATATATATATCATGTAGTGGCCTCAATATACATGACTTCAAATATATATATGTATATATATATATATGTATATATATATATATATGTATATATATATATATATGTATATATATATATATATGTATATATATATGACTCCAAATCTGTCCATGAGAGCATAATGTCTTCTAGTGACATCATTGCTTAACACACAAATACTTAAGTGGCTATAAGCTTGTTCATAAAAGGCTCCGCGTTCTCTCAACCCTACTTAGAAATGGGGGCGGGGAGTAATGTAAGTTGTCTCTAAGCAAGACATGACCTTTGAGTATTTCTCACACACTGAGCCATGCTTATTACCCTTTGAGCCATGTTCACGAGCCTCTCAGCCAGTTACACGAAACATGTTGTGTTTCTTTGCTAGTATTAGAGGACATGGAGTATTGAAGGCCATCCTAGCATCTCCACCTTCACTCCGAAGGGGGGTTTGTTGGATATTCGGAGCTTCAGTGTGTGAACACTCCCTATGAGTGTGTCACGTGTGTGTGAACAGCTCTTAAAGGTGAATGTGTGCTTGTGTGTGAAAAATAAAGCTTACAAAACAATCACACACAAGATTATTTATCATATTTTGGGGGGCATCATTGGCAAAGAACCCTTTGACTCATACAAAGTAGAAAAACTAAACATCCCAATCATAATCTTTCTCTTTAACAGGAAGATTGTCCATCACGGTAGCTCCATGTTCTATTGTTGTGGATGCTTCTGCGTCCTCTTCTTCTTCTTCTACCACTAAGTTTGCATGTACCTTTTCTTGTTCCTTGGCCATCTTCTTGAAGCATCGGTCTTATGTGTGTTTGAGCTTCTTGCAGAAGTTGCATTTGACAACCCTTTTACCTTTTCCCTTTATGAACATAGCATTTGTCAAGGTCAAATGCTCTGTCTCGCTACACAGGCATGTGTGGCAGCGAGCAGAGGCAGCTGTAAGGAGTAGGAGAGGAGTTGTAGGCGGCTCAGCTCAGACAACAGGTTGGAGGCGGTGCAGCTGACGCAGTGGCAGAGAAGAGTCAGAAATGTCGGCATTGGTGGTTGCTTGAGCACTCAAACTGTTCGGAAAAGCCGGCGCTGCCAATGAGTTGGGCGGCGGTGGTGCACCCAATACTAGCACCGCATGAAAATTGCGGTGGTTCACTTTGAGGTGGGAGTAGATGGCTCTGGGCAACAGCGCTCCACAATGATGACAAGAATGCGAACCTGGCTCTGATACCATTTGTGGGAGCTATGAAGGATGATGGACCTCCATGGTATATGTGCAGAAGAGAGAGGGAGTGTGTAATGTAACAAACTGAAAGTTGATGATTGATTGCATAGGACAATGAAATGCTTATATTGATTGATATGAAGTTCACAAGGTACAATGCTTGTATAGGCAGAATGTCTATTCTTTCTCAACACTCTACTCACTGGGCAGTGACACTTGGCTATACCAATGAAACCACTAGGATCATGGGGAGACACACCGTCCAACCAAATACCAACTGGTTCATCACTTCAATCAAATTACCATAACCGAAAAATTAATAAATATCATAAAAACATAACATAGCATAAAAACACGAGAGAATCATTGGGTGCAATCTATCTCCCCTCAAGAAGTGTCGGCTTTCTCCCACTTCTTGAGTATTTATGCTTTATTAATCAAAAATAGTCCATAAGCTAAAAATAGATGCACGCTTATGCATGGGCTTGCCCTTTACAAAAATAGGGATTGGAATGCTCTCATTCAAATGCAATCTATAGAAAAAGTGCATGAAAAGCATCTTAAAAGGAAGTTCATCTCATTATTGGATCCAAAGATTAGAGCGGAGGTTAATATGTTTCGTCCTCACACTCTTTCCTCTGCTAAATCTCTTGCTTTAAATTGTAAAAAGAAAAATGGGGGTTGCTTTTAACACAAGCTTAGGTAAAGTGTTCCTATCTAAACACTAAAGGATAATTACAAAAGAACCCCAAGGACTAATTCACGTGCAAATAAATAGGTCCACGCCCAATACTACGGCAAAAATATCAAAATGAGAACCATCCCGGTAATAGCTCGCACCATATCGCCGCCATCACGTCAATCTCACCAGCCTACAAGGTTGTCCATTCAAACACACTACGAGTTAGCAACACATGCCACAAGTCTACGACAGCACATAAGTAATAAATCCACACTTTCCAGCTATCCCTAATTTCATATGTCCTACACATGGAATATTTGGAATCACCTAACTGCCATGCTTTGAACATAGTGGTAATTAGGCGTCCCCAATTAACCATAGAAGGATGGACGGACAAACCGTGACAACCTGTGACATCACTGCTTTCACACACATATAAGCCCTTGTTCACACACACTAGCACACATTCACCTTTAAGAGGTGTTCACACACACACACACACACACTCATAGGGAGTATTCACACATTGAAGCTCTGAGTATCCAACACTCCAACACTAGCAAAGAAACAAGACATAGTCCCAGCTTCAAACTCAAAGGCTAGTAAGCATGGCTCAGAGATTTAGAGATTCTAAAGAACACATAATCTCCTTCCTTGAACTCCAATGGCCTTCTATGAGTATCTTCACAGTGCATCATCCTTTCTTGTGACCTCTTGATATTATCCTTGTATTATTGAAGCAATGGTTGCATCTTTTTCCCTTCTTTTGCATTTGGGATGTGGAGATTATTTTGTCTTGGACCAAATTTTGCAAGGCAAACCTGCCTTGTGGAATGCCGAACCAGACTGGCTAGGGGGTTGGCTCAAATCTAACTATAAAGAGTCTGATAATGATGAAAGAGAAGACTCTAATGCTGATATTGGCGAGAGCATTCCTGCACTTACCATAAACAAGCTTGGAGAGTACCAGTACTATGAAGGTGAGGATATGAATCCGACCATTTCGATCTCCTACAAGGGATATCCATAACACCCTCTTGCTTGATGACTCATTGGTACATTGATCTTGTATCCACACAATGCTTCAAATGGTGACATGTCAATACTCACATGATGAGTGCTATTGTAGGGAAACTTGGCAAGAGGCAACCATAGTTGTTTCTCGTACCGGTACGAATGGATTCGTACGGTACGATACCGTACGATATCGTACGGTACGAGTTTTTTCTCTCTCCCCAAAATTTTTTTTCCTTGAAAAAAAAAATTTCCAAATGCTTTTAAAAAATATAGAAACCCTGCTTAACGAAAATCGCGCGACTTTCGTGTCCACTCAGTATTCCATATGGGGTTGTTGAGAGACCTAAAAAATCTAGCGAGGTAGACTGGTAGTGTACACTTGATTGGTAGGATGAGAGAATCTTGCTACATCACTTGGAGATCCTTGGTATAGGTAGGCTAGACAGTTAGATTCTCAAGTTATGTACGAGGGAGAAGATTTGGACATGGCCATTTTGATCTAGAGAGGAGTCCCTAAACCTATCACCCTAGATGCACTGCTCGTATTTGTGCAAGGACGGTCCCTTAGTCATAAACGCTACACTGGCAGACCTTTGGTATTGCATTACCCATCCAGGTTCTTTTTTGGAGACAATCGGGAGATCCAACTGGGAGAGACACATATCCATGTTCTGGTTCCTCAAGCACTGTAGACTCCTTCCCTCCCAACCTTTCCTCACATTCAAGCTTGAAGCTCCATAGGTTGTAAGTGTAAAAAATAAAAACCGCATTTTATCGTACGGTATCCGAAAATTTCATATCGTACCAAAAATTCCATCTCTAGCTGCCATGCATCATACTTACCACGGAACGTGGGAATGATGTTCTCTACCACCAGGGATGCTGGAATGCCTTGGAATGTTCCGTGGTGTGGAACGGCCAGATGAAACGTTACGGAAGTTTCCTCACCCACTTATGGGCCATTCCGGAGTTGTGGACAAAAGAGGTTGAAGCGGCAGCCACAAAAAAAAACGCGAACTACTTGCGCCGCAGCTAGCTGCTTCAACTCTCTACGTTTCTTTGTGCTTATGATGGTCGACGTGCTAGTTGCTCGCTATTGCTCAATTCTGAGTGCTCACCCCGCCATCCACCGGTGCTACTTGCTTTCTACTCTTCGCCTGCCAGCATCTCATCGCGTGCTTTCAGCTGTGCGCCTGCACTTTCTTCCATTGAAAGGTTCAATCCAGCATCTCATCGTAGCTTGCACAGTGCACAGCATCTCATGACTCATTGCGTGCATAGCATCTCATGATTCATTGCCCCCCAGCAGCTCATGCTTGATGCTGGTTGGTTCTTGATAGCCGGCTACCGCTCAAGGCTCAATGCTCACGCTACCCAGGGGAATAGGGCTAGCTAGTAGCACTTGTCACTATCCGTCTCGACTCTCCAAGTAGCATGGCTTCAAAGTGGTGGGATGAGGTTGATAGGAACAGCAAATATTCCAGCAAGGGAGGAGCAAGGAAGTGGAAGTGCCACTATTGTGGCAACGAGAAGAATGGAGGAACGTATAGAATCCATGCCCATCTCATTGGAGAGAAAGGCCACAACATCAACTTTTGCCCTGTGATTTCAAATGCGAAGAAGGGTGCTCTTACCGCATTCGCAACTTCATTGGATGCACCCAAACCGGGGAGGCCACTAGCACATATGGCAGGAGTTGTTTCTTCTTCATTAGGCTTTCTTCATTAGGCTCAAGAGGTTGCTTCTCGCCCTCCCGTTCCATTAGGCAAGCAGGTGACCCTTGTAGCTACATGGCATCTAGGTAGGAAGGCCTAGGTAGATGCGGCTGTAGCTCCTTTCTTTTTTAGTTGTGGCATATCTTTCAATGCAACGAGATCTCCTTATTACAAGGAGATGGTTCAGAAGATTACAAGGTTTGGTCCCACTAATTAGGCACCAAGCTTTGAGGCTTTGAGGACCAAGCTTTTACAGGATGAGAAGGCATCCATTGAGCTAGCATTGGAGACTATCCGGGAGGGGTGGCAGAAGCGGTCGGAGCGACACAAGGTCTCGCTCCATACTGATGGGGTAAGTCATACTTTTTGAGTTCCATTGACAACTGCGAGGGAGGGAAGACCGCAAAGAGACTTGCTAATATTTGGAGTGAGGCCTTTGAGTATGTTGGGGCCTCAAATGTCTTGCAGTTTTTGGAGATGGAAAAAATGCCAACAGGGCAGCAAGAGTAATCATTGAGGCACGTTATCCGTACATATGTTGTAGTCCATGCATTGTCCATTGTCTTAACAATCTCTTGAAGGACATTGGGATATTGCCTTGCTACTTGCTTGTCATTGAGATGTGAAGAGAGGTGGTGACCTTCATCACATGCCATCATTATATTCTTGCACTCTATCGCAAGATTGGCTCGAAGGATCTATTGAAGTACTCCGACACACGCTTTGCTTGTTACTTCTTGATGTTGGAGCGACTGGATAAGTGCAAGAATGAATTGAGGCAGCTTGTGGTGAGTGATGAGTGGGTGCATTGGCCACAGTCCCACCTAGTGCAGGTGCACGTTGCTCTCAGACTGCACTCGATGAGAGCTTTTGGGAATAGGTTCTTTATGTGCTTGCTATTGTCTCACCTATCATTGGCATGATGAGACTTGTTGATGGTGATGACCCTTGCATTGGCAAGGTATATGAGGGACTAGATAAGATGGTGGAGCACATTAGGGAGATTGAGCCAAATGCTGACAGGTTTGAGGACTTGAGGGAGAGCTTTGCCAGTCACGCTGGGATATTTACCACTCACATTTGCAAGCAATAACATTTGTATTGGATCCAAAGTTTCAAGGCAAGGGGCGAGAGACCGATGGAGAGGTGGCCAGAGGACGGGAGAAGACTCTCTAGAGATTGGTGCCAGATCAAACTTAGAGGAGAACCATCAATACTTAGTTGGGCTTCTACATAAACCAAATGGGCCTATTTCCATATGTAGATATCTGCCTTGACAGACAGGTTTGTAGTTAGATAAGCTTTATGGTGGGAGGATTATGGAGCTGACACCCCGGAGTTGTTGCGGTTGGCCATTCACATTCTTAACCAGGGGGCTAGCTCCCCTCCTTGTGAGCACTTGTGGAGCTCATTTGGTCACATAGCATCAAAGAAGAGGAATCACCTTGGCATAGCATGTTAGCAGTCATCTCCTTTCTGTACCATATTACTCAGTGAGGGCCTCTCTTGTGATTGTGCCCGCCCAGGAGTTCTCTCCATTTTTTTCTCATTTTTCCATGTTCTTTCTTGTTTTTTTTTGTCATGGGGACTGTCTGTTTGTAGCCGACTTGTCCTGTGCTATTGGCCAACTTTGTTAGATGCTCGACCGATTGACATACTATTGGCCGACTGGTTTTTTCTCAGTCATGGGTATATCTGGGGGCTGTCGGCCCAGTTGCTACTGGCTGATTGCATGCCCTAGATAGTATATATGCTTGGCTGCCCCCCACACCAGTTTTTTGTACCGGATCTTGATTGTATATAGTAGAGTTTATACAGCTTCTCTCTCTCTCTCTATACTTAAGCATTTTCTTTCTCACAGCATTCCGACATAGCAAAGGCGAATGATCTAGTCTTTGTTAATGCAAACATGTGTTTTCTTAACAAGGTTGTTGGGGAGTTCATGGAGGAGCGCTTCATTGTCTTCAAGTCTCATAGCTACGATGACTCAGTTGGTAGGCACAGAGCAGAGGGAGATGGAGTTGATGCGGATTCTGTCGATGCCACATATGCGGACTTGTCATTCCCATGATTGATCATTGTACTATGTAGCTTTGATTTATCATGTATTATTGATTCATTTTGTCGTTGTAACCTCTTGCTTTAAGCATTGACTCGTCACTCTTGATTGTAGATCATCTATGAATTGACATTGATCATCGATGTAATTTGTAATCTCATTTTTGCAAAGGCCTCGGCCTATCACAGTATATTATGTTTTGTACATCTATAATTTCAACGCATTTTGATTTTTTTTAAATTCAAAAGTGAATATATGACGTGGTTTTCCCCGGTCCCCCCATCCCCCGAAACATTTGCGTTTCTAGGGGTCAAAACGTTCCCCCGTTCCCATTCTTGTTCCTTGGTAACTCTGTCATGCATGCATCATGCAAGGAGGGATCATAGTTGCATTGTACCTACTTGGAATGCCCATTCATCTTGAGCATAGATAGCTGATTCCTTTTTGTCAGCACTTGGTGGTGATGCGTCTTCCACAAACATGCTAAAGTCTTTCTTCTCCTTGTCTTTTGCAAGCCTTTTCGTGCACTCATTTATGTAGTGCTCTGGCTTCCGTCATTAATTACATTTGCCCTTCTTCTTGGGCTTCTCAATGTCACCCTTGTCTACATCCTTGCCAGAATAGACAGCTGTCCCACCTTTGGCCTTGTAGCCATTGGCACTAGATGCCTTGCCTTTACCTTTGCCTTGAGCAACAAAAGCTTGATCCCTAATCCTTATTCTCGACCTGTTTGTCCAGGACTGCTCCTCTTGCAGGAGCAAAGACACAAGCTCATCAAAAGAAAAAGCATTTGCATTGCCTTTCATGAGCAACCAAAGTGTAGTAGCAAAGCCTTGATATGAGTGAGGCAATGCATTGACGATGGTATTGACAAGTGAACTGTCGGGAATAAGCTCATCAATGTTGGCAACGAAGCTGTTCTCGAAGGTCTTTCACCTTTGTGAGGTACTCATCCATAGAGTCACCCTCATCCATCGCTCATCAATGTTGGCGAAGGTCTTTCACCTTCGTGAGATACTCATCCTTAGAGTCATACCCTCATCCATATGCAAAATGTCGAGCTGCTTTTTGAGGTGGGCCACAGGAGCCTCGTTGTCCTGATATAGTGCTGCAAGGGCATCCCATGCTAACTCCACTTGAAGGATGTCCATCCTCACTCGGACCATTGAAAGAAGCATTCCCAAATTTGAAATTTGTTTTTGCATCTCTTCCATAGACTGTAGGATATCTCGGAATGGTAGGTCCCATTGTTGAACCATATGGAGCCTTCACATGAGAACTAGGAGCTGAATCACTCTTTGAGGGCCTTTGTATTGCCAATTATGAGCATATTTCTCCTCATATATCTCGGCCAGCATCACAGCCCCCTTAAGAGAAAGAGGCCTTTGAGCATTCACATCGGTGCAATTCCGATGTGAAAGTCTCTCTCTTTTCTTCTTTAAAGGCTGTCCAAATAGTAACCTCATAATCATGAGAAGAAATGTGTCTCCACCAAGTGTGGGAATAACCTTCAAGGTGAAGAGTGGCAAAATAGACTTTGGCTCTTTCACTCCTTGGATTGAACTGAAAATACATGTCCATTTTGTTGATCCATTCTTCAAACTCTTGACTGGAATTGCTATCTCCTTTGAGTTTGGTGAGAACTACTTTGTCTTTGACTCCCTTTGAATTCATCCCTCTCTTTATTAGTGTTGTCCAAATACATCCTTGTAGAAAGTCTAGAGAAGCACGTGCTCGCTAGCTTGGAGAAGCCAGAGAAGCAACCCCTAGGCAGATGGACGGAAGACGGGCTGAAAGTTATCAGGGACATCCTAATAAACCAAGAAGATACACAGGAGAGGGAAATTAAAGAGCTCAAGGAAGCCCATGTGACCGAAGTGGGAAAGATGAAAGCACATGTTGAAGACCTCAAGGAGGAGCTACATGTATGCAAAGCACGAATGAAGAAAGAAGAAATTAATCCCTCCCTTGCCGTGGAGGTTGAAAGCTTGAAAAACATACTGTAGAAAGGTTTTGTGGCCATAAAGAAGGAGATGGAAAAAAGGGTGGGCCGTGGTAGTTAAGCAAGAAGTAGAGAAAGAATGGACAGAAGTGGTGAAAAAACCCTCCCCACCCTCCCCCATCATACATGATACCTTTGAAAGAGGAGGGAGATCCATGTGAGGTGACATGACTTAAGGAGGAGGAATCCCCAAAGGCCGACACTCTAGCCCTATGCAAGAAACCCAAAGTGGAAGGGACCCCTTATGTGGACACCGTTGGGTATTTCAGAGTTTTATGTGCATCTCTTAAAAGGTGTATGTGTGTTAGAGTGTGAACAAGGGCTTCTAACCACTTAAGAAACCCAAAGTGGAAGGGACTCCTTACGTGGACACTTTTGGGTATTTCGGAGCTTTATGTGCATCTCTTAAAAGGTGTATGTGTGTTAGAGTGTAAACAAGGGCTTATAGCCACTTAAGTGTTTGTGTGTGTAAGCAGTGATGTCACTAATATAGCCAAGTGTCACTGTCTCAGTGAGCAGAGTGTTGAGAAAGATAAGGCATTCTGTCTATAAAAGCATTGTACTTTGTTGGTTTATACATGAATCAAAAGCCCTCTTTGTACGTTCAATATCTGGCTTCACAGTCTATTGAGTTTACCTCACTCTCTCCCTCTCTCATTCCATCTCTGCACACGTAAGGAAGGAACCCTTTCATCCTCCATAGGATACGTACAATTGGTTCGGAAGGCTTTCCACCCATCTGGTGTTATGTACCTAACTTCACACTTGGAGAGCCCATACCATTACACCCATCCATAAAGCCGGAGATAGCAAGACCCCAACAAATACAGGACTATTATGATTGGCCACACAATGGCCAAGCCTTATGGGTCAATACTTGAGGTGGAGTGACATGTGCACATAGCATCAGGGCAGGCAGACTTCCGCAGGTGATTCTCCACTTTGAATCACATCTTCACCCTCCGAGCCATCATAGAGGAGGCCTGAGCACGACACCGACGGGTTTGTTGTTGCTTTCTGGATTTCCTCAAAGCCTTTGATACGGTGCCTCGAGCGAGACTACTGGAGAGAGTCTAGGATTCGGGGGTACCATCAAACATGATCCGGGGGATCATTGCATTATATGAGTCGGTCATAAGGCCCAAGAGGATTATTAGAGGAGATCTCCAATACCATCGGAGTGAAGCAAGGATGCCCTCTGTCTCCCACCCTCTTTGGCCTCTACATCGATGAGATTTCAGCCTTCATTGGCCTCTGTCTCCCACCCTCTACATCGATGAGATTTCAGCCTTGATAGAGGAGGAGGAGGAGGTATCACTAGTAGAGGAGGAGGGGTATCACTAGTAGGCATCCTTGTTTCCATACTACTTTATGCTAATTGAAACCGGCCTGACGGGCGGTGAAACAAACACTCGCACATAAAACACTTCAACGCCATTGAGAACCTAGAGAAGGAAAACAGACAGGGGGAGCTAGAGTGCTCCTGCAAACAGTACACGGACACCGATTGGCCCGCGCCCCTTGCGGTATTTCTTTAATTGATTATAAGAGCTTTGATTACAATAAGGCTGGAAACTCAGCCGTCACAGTAGAACCCCTGAAGCCTGCAAAGAACCTGCATCATGGCTTCTTGTCCACTTGGCATCCACAAACAAGTCCAGCCATTGTTCGCATCGAAAGACTCTCTCACATTGAGTCTGCATACAGAAGCTTTCTCCCATGATCAAGGCTGCCACAACCATCCATAGCCTCTCACACTATGAACAGCATCACATCCTGACACATCCAGTGCTTCTGCATCACAACACAGACTCCCAAATTGTCTCTCAAAAGAGAACTCGTATCACAGCACAGCATACCATACAGTCGACACACCTGTACCAACCCTCTCTACCTTCCAAGGGTATATCCATCTCTGTCATGGATTCCTTGTCCCCTGTCCAATCAGTAGCAAGGCTGTACCATACATGTGTCCATTCCTGTACCTTCTGCCTGCATGTGACCTATCTCCTGGAGAAAACCAAAAACATGTTTCTTCGAGAAACCTACGACCTGTTTCCACATGAAACCCTTAGGCCTGTTTCCCTTTGAAACTTCTGTCCTGTTTCCATACAGAACCATTCATGGCACCATTCAACAACAGCGCCAACAACGGCATAAATCTAGTTACCTGTTCCCTCATGAAACATCTGGAAACATAGAGATGCCCATAACTGTAGGTCCCTTTGTTCCTTTCTAGCAAGAGGAAAACAATCTGCTCCATGAGCATGTAGCCATGCGAGCTTGCTTCACTCCCATGCCAAGAAACACATTCAAATGACCTGTACTTGCAGCCGAAAACCCAAGTACATAGCTGAATTTGCAGCCAAGAAAAAACAGCCCATAAACAGTCCCAAAACAACCCTGTTGCAAGAAGGATTAGCACCATGTGCACCTCTGTAGTCCTGGCTACCTGAGTACCAAGCAAGAGAGAGAGAGAGAGAGAAAGCATGTGCCGCAGCTTCAGCCCTCCCTCTACTGTTTCTCCTGCAACTTGCCACCCTCCACAAGAGAGTGAACAATCCTGTCGGCCAGCAGTCCTGGCCATGAATAGTCCAAAGCTGTACTTCTCTGCAGCCCAGCCAGCCGCCTAGAGAGAGAAGGAAAACATGCAGCTGTAGCCGGCCAGTTACTAGGTGGAAAAACATCTGCTGTGCAGCCCCTGTGCACTGCCTGCCCAACCAACGTGCAGTCCAGCCTGCTCTCTGATCACCCTTCGTGCGGTTCAGCCCACTTGTATGCTGCGCCTGCACCTTTCCGTACAGGACAGCACCTACAGCTGCCCGCACAGTAGCAGCCTGCACCTGGTCGCCACGCTGCCCTGAGCCAGATGTCAAGCAGCAGCATTTACTTGGTTGCCACGCAGCCAACCTTCACGCAGCCACAGTAAGCCTGAAGCGCAGCCCTGAAGCACAAGCATAGCTCGCCAGCCCTGTTTTCTCCCAAAAAGCACATGCGACCCATGCTGCAGCTCGACTCCCTCTAAGATAAGCATAAAGGCCACGATTATCCCCTAGAAAGGGTTCTTTTATTTTTAAAGGCTTTTAAACCTTTGTCCCCTCCAAAACCCTTTTGTCCCCATGGGTTATGAGAGAAGACTTTAATCACTTGGCCCCCTTCACACTTGGGGTTGTCCACACATGGGTTTATTTATTTTTGACTCCAATCTGATGCCATTCACACTGCCCACCATGTCCCCATGCACACCTGCATACTGTCCAGAGAAAAACACAGGGTCGTGACACTGATGACATTGTGCTTATTGCATATTCTCTAGAGGCATCTTGACACACTACATGACTTTTGTGTACAGCTGGATCTCACAATAAGCCTTGGGAAAACCAAGGTTATGGTCTTCAACACATCCCCTCTTTTCACATTTGGACTGAGTTTTACCGACATTGGCAGCCTAGTAGGAGATTGCTCACTCATTGTGTACTTGGGAGTCACTTTTACCATACCGATCTTCTCAATGAGCCATGCTGCAGAGGCTTGACTGATGTGAGGGTATGCTTCTCTCACTCTCATGGAGAGACAGTGCTTCCAAGCCCATTTCCAGGAGCCGAGGACCAAGATCTGGCTATTTGACACCATGGTCATCCTGGCATTGATGTATGGAGCAACCCTTTTGGGCACCCGATGTCACAGTGGCCAAATGGTCCAAGACAGAGAGGCCTCAGGTCATGATGCTTTTCCATATGATACACAGCAAACCATCGGTCCGGCATGATAATATGATATTATCGTAGTAGAGTTTGCTGCATCACCCATGGTAGTAGATGCACTCTTCTAGACAGCCACATGCATTCACAAGATCAGTGCCATGGCCCCCTGGAGACTCCCGAGGCTCGCCCTAGAGTCCTCCAGCTAGCAGCAGATGGGCATGAGTCATGGTATAGCCAAATATACACCTAGTTCACTAGGTAGGGACTCAGGATGCATTGCCTCCCGCCACGCCAGGATGACCCGGACTCCCCATTCATCAGGCTATCTCAAGATGATAGGTACTGGGTGATTAGATATGATTTATTAGACTATACATGCAGGATACCTTGATCACAACACATAAGCCACACTCACACAAACCGTAGTACTACATGGATACTTTCATAAGGCTTACAGAGGATGGTTTTATACTGAGGGCCAGATACCTTGACATATACATGTGACATGCCATGCGGATTGTTGTGGGCCAGTTGCGCGTGCCATCACGGATAGAGACAAGGAGAGCCATGCAGATACCTTGTGAGCAGAGGATATGCAGTACTTGCCAGAGGGAGGTGAAGTTGAGAGGAGCACTTCATGTGCAGGTGTGCTGTATATCCGAGGGAGGTTCCAGAGGGAGGGGTTTGGACCCTAATCTAGGTACATGGATTATCCAGATCAGCGGTGCCTAGGCCTCTTCCTACTAGAGCATCACCACACAGACTCACTGATTAGAGAGTCAAGACCTTGTGGGAGACATCCATCTCGGCCCCAAGCGACCATCACTGAGGTCTTCCGACCACGAGAGGACGCCACATGAGCCATGGATGACATACCCACGGCCTCATCGACCCACACATTCTTGAGTGCTCGACCTCCTACCAGTGCCCACTTCGGTGTGACTCTAGATCAGGCCACAACACTACATCGAGCCCGACGTCCCACACCCAGTGGATCTGCAGAGCCTTCTACAGGCTACCCCCATGCTTGATATCCTTGATGGCCCTCTTTTCCTACTGGGGGTTAGCTCCATAGATTGTACGATGATGATGATCGCATTTCGTATTATATGGCTCGGATTTGACATTCCTAGCTCATAGCTCTAGTTCTTGTTTTCTTTTGTACCATGATGAGATTACATGGACACTATTGTATCACTTTTGGTCTCATAGACCCATTGGGTATTTTGAAGACATTTGATATAACTTTCTCTCTCTCTCTCTCTCTCCACCCCCCCCCCCCCCCCCCCCCCCGGCGCTTATACCTAGCATAGTAGGATTTTTTCATCTTGTAACCTGGCTGCAATAAGATCTGTCAGCAGTTGCAAGGCACTTGCATTGCCGTTGAAATGTTGGGAGATGGGATAGGCAAGATAGGGATCAATAAGCAAGATGGTGAATACATACAAGATCCAGGAGGCTCAAAAGGCTCAGTGTGTGTGTGTGTGTGTGTGTGTGTGTGAGAGAGAGAGAGAGAGAGAGAGAGAGAGAGAGAGAGAGAGGCTCAGATGCTACTTGCATGGTTCCAGGTTGGATATGCAGAGAAAATTGCAAATGTTTGGTTCAGGGTGGCAGAAGAATCCAATTCTCATGGGAGGTTGCCAGAGTCACCCACACCGAGGCCTTGATAGTTTTGCAAGGTTTGATTCTAAATGCTTTCTGAGGAAATCATCTTGTTCTCAAAATGCTGTCTCTAAATAGATAAACATGCACAAAATGTGTAGGTGGTAGCTTTGGCACCATCAATGGTTGGAGCTGTTTCACACAAACTGGTAGTCAGATTTGTGAAAGTATATCAGAGAGATGGGTTCCAGGAAGGGTTCCGCTCTGGGTGTTAGAGCTTCACACACCAGAGAGGTAATGGAAGTGAGCATTCTGTTGTTTTGATTGGAGTGTAAAAGGGCCCCGTTATTATCAGAACTGTACACGAGAAGGTTAATCTTCTGGGATGTCTGTTTTGATACATAAGGTTTCACATTTGACAGCAGCTGCTGCCTTACCATCAAAAATACAAATCTGTAAGCTGAAGGCAGGTGTATTTAAGTAAGAAGCTGTGTTATATGTGCAGAATTGAATCTCTTCCATATGTGCAGAATTGAATCTCTTCCCTAGTAGCTTGGTGGTTTCAGTCATGCCAGTGTTGCACAGGTTTTTTGGTGCTGAGAAATGAAATGGATACATCTCTCTTGTGGTCTATCACATCTCTCTCTCTCTTTCTCTCTCTTCACCTGTCATGGTTGAACTTCATCTTCCTCATCTCTCTTTTCCACACTCACATCATGGATATCTTCCGCCCTCCATAGCTTGCTCTCTATCACATCTCTCTTGTGGTCTATCACATCTCTCTCTCTCTCTCTCTCTTCACCTGTCATGGTTGAACTTCATCTTCCTCATCTCTCTTTTCCACACTCACATCATGGATATCTTCCGCCCTCCATAGCTTGCTCTCTGATTCTGTGGATACCAACATGGTATTTGTGCTTCATGTTGTTTTTTAAAATTTTTGCACATTAGTGTTTTTGTCTGCTTTTTTAGAATTTGTTGTTGTCAACCATCTTCTACTCATTTGGGCACCCATTTGTATGCTGTTGCCCGCCTGAGATCTCACCATCATCATCATCATCATCATCAGGGTTGCGTTTTTAATGTTGTTGCCGCCATCATCACCAGCACTACTTCTACGTTTTCCTTATTATCATCATTGTTGTTTTTTTTTTCTCTTGCATTAAACCTGCAGAGTAGCCACCTCAGCCTCAGTTTTCCTCTACTCTTCATTTGCCTCCAATCTCCCCACCACTGCGTTGCACCTGCAAGGCAGAGCTACATAGAAACTCCTACAGCATCCAACTTTTGGGGTTTTTTTTTCACATCTTAGGTGAATATTTTGAGAGAGATTTTTTTCAGTATTTTCTGTAGAGATTTGGGGATTTCATAGCTTGAATGAGAAATTAGCAATTAAAGCTTCTACAACTTGAGAAATTTGGCACTTTTCCCAATATGGAGAAATTCATCAAATTAGAGATCCATGTTTGCAAGGATTTTGGGGTTTTTTTCAATAGCAAGCCTCTAGCATCAAATTGGAGCTTGTGCATTGACAAAGAATTGGGGTTTTCTCTGTGCTGCTCCCAGTTTGTGCATACACAGGTTGCAACTTGAGAAATTTGGCGCTTTTCCCAATATGGAGAAATTCATCAAATTAGAGATCCAATGTTTGCAAGGATTTGGGGTTTTTTTTCAATAGCAAGCCTCTTATCATCAAATTGGAGCTTGTGCATCGACAAAGAAATGGGGTTTTCTCTGTGCTGCTTCCAGTTTGTGCATACACAGGTTGCAACTTGGGAAATTTGGTGCTTTTCCCAATATGGAGAAATTCATCAAATTAGAGATCCAATGTTTGCAAGGATTTTTGGTTTTTTTTCAATAGAAAGCCTCTAGCATCAAATTGGAGCTTGTGCATCGACAAAGAATTTGGGTTTTCTCTGTGCGCTCCCAGTTTGTGCATACCTGTACAGGTTCTCTGCATTGGCCCCTAAGCCTAAAAAGATAGCCCATGTCCATCGCTTGGCAACGTCACGGAAAATGACGAATCTTCATCGGCACATGATGGGAAGTTTCTAAACTTCCAAAAGCTCTCTATTTTTTTCTAGTATGAGTCATGGGCTCTTTGCTTGGGATGTCCCCCAAATCTGAATATTTCATAGTCATGGGTTCTTTGCTCAGGATGTCTCCCAAAATCTGAATAATTATGGGTTTCTTTTTGTATTGCTCCATCATTCCTTCTTTTCCTTGCTTGGATCGAGGGGGGGTTGCTTTGGTATGCTGATGTAGGTTGTCTTCTTGTTAAGCCTTTGAGCCATGCTCACTAGCCTCTGAGCCATGCTCACTAGCCTTTCGAGTTTGAAGCAGGGAAGATGTTTTGTTTCGTTACTAGTGTTGGAGTATAGGGACCGTTGAAGGCTATCCGGACATTACCTCCACTTTGAAGGGTTATTTCCACACAAGGAGCAACAAGAAATGTAAGTATAAAGAGAAAAGAGTTGAGATATATTTCAATTGACTTATATACAAGGGCTTTGTTCATATTTTATTGTATAAAGAGAAAAGAGTTGAGATATTTCAATTGACTTATATACATGGGCTCCTTATTTCTAAGATATAGTTAGGCTAACTTCCAATACATAATATTTTTAACCTTGACTATCTATTATGACCATTTATCATAGAGAGCTCTTAGACATTTCTTTATGGTTGACCATTTATTATAGAGAGCTCTTAGGCAATTTTGTGTGTTATAACATCATGTGAACTATGAAATGAATAAACCAAAAAATTTAAAAAAGGTGGTTTGCAAATTAGAAGATTGAATTTTGGATTTTAGATCCAAATCATAACCAATCTCTTTGAAAAGCAAGTTTACCATGACCTCATGATTCAAAATGCTTCTTCCAAAAGAAAAATGGATTCTAGAATCTAATTTATTTTGGGAAATATGAATTTACTTGTAAAATACATAGAAGCAAGTGGAAGTACTATTTTAACAAAACCAATTAAGTAATATGTTTTCTAAAATTGTAAATTAATGATAAAGTCAATGTGTTAATTTTTCCATAGAAGCAAGTGGAAGTACTATTTTTCACAAAATCAATTAGGTTTTATGTTTTCTAAATTGTAAATTACTATTAAAGTCGATGTATTTCGAGTTGAATCCTTGCCTAGAAAATTTAATTTGAAAATATTGAAGAGGAAGGAGAAAACCTATTCATCATTTCACAAATGGAATGTGGTTTATGGATTAGCTCCAAGTGTTGGGTCAATTATAAAATCAGACTATGGTTATTCGAAGACCAAAAGATAAAAAGAGAGATTGCATATACTCATATGCATGTATATATCCATAAAAGTTTATAGATAAATATCGTCATAGATTAATATGATTATTTAGTAAGAATAAGGGTGTAAAATTATAATAGAGCTTCTATATATAAAAATGTGTGCATGCAAAAGAATTACTGGGCCAATAAGTAAGAAGTCTTGGAGCACAATCGATATAGACAAGGTAGTGAAGGAGCAACATTGAGGTGACTCTCCTTGACAACTAGCCAATTGTAGATGAAACTCATTATAGCAGTGCAAGCATTCAGAAATGAAACATTGTTATATTTAAGAAGAGAGATGGATGATGGAATGAGAATAAATGTCGTTTTAGGTACACATATAGAAGAGAACGGTTGCACATGTGGAAGAGAGAGAAAATGGATTTTATACACATGGGAGTGGCTGCACATGTGGAAGAGAGAGAAGAAGAAGACGAAGAAGCGTTCCTTTTTTTAACATTGTAGGGGCAATCCAAAGAGAGAGAGAGAGAGAGAAAATAAAATTTATGGACACATATTATACACATATGCAACCTCTACAACCACACCATCAAAAGCTAAACCAAAGATGGAGTGGAGACCTAAAGCAGTGCCTTTCACACCATCCGAAAGATTAAGCAAAATGAAAAGTAAAGTTTTCCACCTCACTTCATGAGCCGATCACCTTCGAGAGGTAGAAGAATATGTGAACATTAAGCAACAAGAGACATCACCAAGCATGTGCAGTGGCCTTCTCATCAAAGACAAGCCAAGCCACCCATGGTGCTAAGCCCCAAAAAGAGCTGCGTGCAAATGTTCATGACACAGCAGCCTAGTAACCCAAAGACTCAAAGGGATCAGCACAATTCCATAGCACCCTATGCAACACTAACTTGCCAGCTGGAACTCAAAGCATAAAGCTTAATCAAGTGCACCAACAAAGCCGATGGCGGTGGCATCAAAGCTTTCGTCATGGATGGGCAAGTGATTTTTTGCATTCGCTCAATAAGCCCACAAGAAAAGCTAACACCATTTGTACACATGTTACATAGCACCCCTATCAAGTGTACAGACACGTATACCTAGGAATGATCAAAAACTTAAATTTAAAAACCAAAACGAAACAAAAAATACTAAAAATCGCAAATGCACACATAAACACCCTCCCTTTCCCTCGCCTTTTTATTAAAACTCCTCTCGTACTATATTTTTAAAAATTCTAAAAATTAAAATCTACATTTTTTTAAATTTAGAGTGTGTGTAAGAGAGGGATAGATTTCCTTTCTCGCGTATGGATTCTATTGACAGATAGGCTCGTAAAGGTTAAAGAGTGGATTTTTGGCAAGATTCCAAATGGGCCAGATAACCCAGAACATTTAGTTTTCTTTTATTTTTTTCAGGTGGACAGGTTTGTGGCATATTTGGTTAACTAGGAATGCCTTCATATTTGATGCAAAAGTCGGTATTACATCTCACATAAGTTGTATAAAAGGGCTACTATTGTGGTTGGTCTCTTCCTTACAGTCAGCTCATTTGGTGGAGAATGGCACGGCTATGTATTGGATGAGGGTACTCCGAGCTTCACTTGTGGTTCAGAGTAATTAGTGAGGGAAAGCTAGTACATCACATGGCGGCCATGTGGCCATTTGTAAAGTAATTTTTGGTAATATATCTTCTATTTACGAGAGAGAGAGAGAGAGAGAGAGAGAGAGAGAGAGAGAGAGAGAGCATACCCTACTCCTACAAGGGAACCACAAGGAGGAATAAGAAGTGCGGAGATAAAGTAAAAAGAAGATTGCTGACAAGCCGGAGCAAAAAGTAAGGAGAGGACCGTGAAGAAGCCAAGAGTGAAGAGAGGAAGGGAAGTAAATGAAGAAAAAAAGAACAATTAAAGAGAAGCCAAGAAGGCAAGGTAAAGAGAAAAAGTACATCAAGGTCATGTTACGATGATCACAACTGGCCCGCAACAATCTTGCCCTCCTCTTATTAGTTAAGCCTCCCTCTTCCCCGTATTGCACTTCACATACACACATACTAACACTAAGAACTTTATCCCTGCGCAAGGAACATCAAGAGCAAGAACCATGGCTAATGGGGCCACTTCCACCTCATCCCCACTCTAACCGGAAACCAACAGGCAACTTATGGATCTTCTTGATCCAATTGCAGAAGCAAGAGTCCCCATTAAGTATATTCATGCTTCATAAATCTTGAAAAGCTCCACAAGGTCGGGGAATATCATGTTGTCTCTCAACTACTCGAAGTATCCCCCTACCTTGACGAGGTCGTCGGCCTCAATCCAACCATTCAGGGGCTCATAATTCCCTCTCAATGTGCACTTAATTAAGTCCTACCATCACACAGATTATTCTAGTGTGTTAGAGATGCTGGATACATCACAACACAAGATTGCTCTCACTCAAGATCTACTCAAAATAAACTGCCACCACCAACCTCAAATGAGGTACACCACAGATGCCAATAGCCTCTCGGCCAAACACACTTCTAAGAAGCAACTCACAGTTGTCCTTGATTAAATAGGCGGAACCGCGAGAACAACCAAATAACATGATCCCTCGTCAAAACCCAAATACCTCTACATAGGGGGACCAAGGTGGGCAAAAGCCACGTTCATGGTACGGCCCATCACCTGGATACCATTGAACAGTGCCACACACGTGGTTGTTCTACCATCCTTTTGGATAACCCATTCTTGTCCCCGCGCTAACCCCTCAAACGACATATCTCGGCATGAAAAAACCCCTCTTGTTTTTCTCAATCAAAATGAAAATAAAGCTAAAGATAGCAAGCAGTTGTTGTTAGAGTCTCATCACCATGTCGGGCCCCATCAACTACTTTTAATTTGTGTTTGGACCCAAAGCCAATACAAAATCCTCATCAAACTCAAAGAGGGGTGCTGGCAAGAGCTTCATGACCTTGATTCTTCTACACTTAGATGACAACTAAATGTCAAAGAAAGCAAAACTAAGAGTCAAAGAATGTAGAAAGTTGGAGTTTTCACATGGAGGAGCACAAATTGGCACACCTTGAACCCTCATATCCTTGCACATCACATGCATTATTCCCAAGGACTGTGCACTTTACAAGGAGATCTTGCATACTTAGGCACTCACAATAGCTAGTACTTGCGATGAGCCTCATCATTGACAACCATCTAAGCACATATCTAGATGGGGGGGCATGGTGGACGAAAGCCTAGTCTATGGTATGACCCATTGCTTGGATCTTCTTTGAATCTATAGGAACCTCTCAAGATCTTCAAAGAATATAACTCTTACCAATCTCCCTTTAATCATTTGCCTCCTCTACAACTACCTTCACCATCACAATAATAACCTCACCACTAAGCGACAACAAAGCACCCTAATCTCTAGGTTCACCATGAGATCTTAGAATTATACTTTGCTGCACCAAACCATTCACGCGACCACGATGGGCAAAAGCCTGGATCACATTGACCATAGCCAATCAAATGAAGGTGGTCTTAGCGCATGCAAGAAAGCCATGGGCCCTTTTTCCTTGTACGGGCCCAACCAACTTACAAACCCGGAGATGAGGCCTTGCATCAAGCATTTTTTGGCTCACATTACACCGCATAAACCTTCTACATGCTTCCTAATTCAACAGCCAACCAAACCCTATCTCCACTAGGCCTCAAAGCACGTGGACTAGTCTCTTCACCGGCTATATCATTCGACCATCTCTGAAACCAGCAACATCTATACCACCTGAGCTTGGTGATGCAAGAATGCAATCCACATTTGAAAGTGGGGTATGTTAACCACTTCACATGGTAACATGGTTTCCTTCCTGAGCTTAATGCCGAATAGGAAAGTCATAAGCTTTATATACATATTTGTTTAAGACTTGAACTAGTGCCAATGGACTATTTTGAAGTTTTGTTTGACCTAGTGTGAAAGCCAATCATTTGTTTACAAGTCAGTTTTGACATTAAGCAAGGCGTATTCATATTCCCTTCCAATAGAATACTTGTTAGCTCCCTCTTCTCTACTCTTTCTTGCTTCTATTGTGTTGGATTCTTGCATGCTAGATAGCTGCTTCCTTGAATAGGTTTGATTGTAAGCTTCTCCCTCTCAGTAGCTTCTTGCCCATCCACATTTTGTGAGAGAACCACCGCGAAGGCTATCTCCTCTTTGCTTCCATCTCTGAGGCATTAATGTATAGAGCACATATACTGAAGGTGGAGTCAACTAATTACTACACAGTTGAGCAAAAATTTAACTAAAGTGGCATAGGGATTAGTACATAGAGCACAAATTGGAGGTGGAAGTTGTCACTCTTTGGCCACCTAAATGGTCCAATGTGTCTCCAGTATCTCGTGCCCTTTTGTGACCGATGTGTGGATCCGAGTGTCCAAGATCCAAGTTCGTCATGCCTTCTTATTTTTTAGTGTGTGGATCCGAGTGCCCAGGATCCCGAGTCCACACTTTTTGATGTGCCAAACTTGTGCTTGGAAATTCCATTGCTGTGCTTGTTCCATCATCACCAAGAGATTTGTTCATAACAAAGGGAACTTCCACACATGTTTGCATGTTTAAAATTATTTTTACATGAACTATTTTCATGGGACTACCTACTATGAATGTCGAGTTCACAAGGTTAAGAGGCCTACCCGTGAACCGTGTGAATGCCCTATATTTTGATGTGTTTTGTGGCATGTGAATAGGTGGTAAGTGCTTCCTAAATCTTTATTTTAATCTATTAAAATGTGTTGTAAGGTCTATAACCTTTGCAAGTTCACACTCAACTTTGTGGACACCCTAGTTGGCCACATTTTGTGGTCTGGCAACCCCAATTGGGTGGTGGTGACACCCATGACCAGTCCATTGATGTTTATGCAATGAAAAATCATCTATGACCCTACCTGCTACTGCTGCTACTATTGCTGCTTGGTTTTGTGAATAGGTGGTAAGTGCTTCCTAAATCTTTATTTTAATCTATTAAAATGCGTTGTAAGGTCTATAACCTTTGCAAGTTCACACTCAACTTTGTGGACACCCTAGTTGGCCACATTTTGTGGTCTGGCCACCCCAATTGGGTAGTTGGTAACGGCACCCATGACCAGTCCATTGATGTTTATGCAACGAAAAATCATCTATGACCCTGCCTGCTGCTACTGCTGGTTGCTACTATTACTGCTTGGTTTTGTGCCCGAAAGTGAGAATCGATGCTAGTTCTTCATTTTCAACAGTATTCCCATTTGTGAGGATGCAATCCAAGCGCTAGTACTGGCACACCAGTGACGTGTGTGGACTCGGAACACCACTTTCAAGATTGCTTAACTCCATTGACTAGGTGGACAATTGCACGAAAAGCTCTACATTGACGGAATCATCACCAACAACATTATTTGGTATTTGTAATCATCTTTTGTTTATGGCAAATCTGGCAAGTGGAACATTGTACGAATAAAATAATCCAATACTATACTTGGTATTGAGGGGCGGTTGGGCCAGGGTTCCAGCCCCAGTGTGGTGTCTTGGTGTCTTTGAGCATATTTTATTTTTGAGCTTTGTCTATGTTTTGTGAGGTTTCCATTTCATAAATAGTTTGGAATTGTATTTTATAAGACGGTGCCCAATACATGCTCACACCATTACATTAGTATCAAAGCACAATTTTTTTCCTCTCTTGAGCAGAGAAACAATCTTGTGGGCTTGGACACCGCAAGTCAAAGATAAGACATGTGAGCATGTTCTTGAAAGAAGTGCATGTGAATACTCTCACTCAAGAGAGGTTGAAGTTTCTTGCTAAATTTAAAGATTGCTTTGCCAACACATTTCCAAGGGAGCTACCACCTCAAAGGCCCAAGGATCATTGCATTGGCTTGGTCTGAGGTACCATGCAACAAGAGGAGATTTTGAAGCAAGTAAATGAGCTTTTGGAGAAGGTTTTGATTCAGCCAAGCTCCTCACCATTTCTCTCTTCTTTTAGCCCTAAGTACCTAAATAGGAACCTTGATGCAAATCACCAACAAAGATAGAGAGAGAAGAGAGATAGCTAGTTGTATTTTTAGTATAGTTTATAATACAAAAGCTGTCCATAGGACTATACAAAATATATGGCCTTTGGCCATCCAAAAAGGTAATCTAAGACCTCTAAGACCTTGACTCTTGACTTGCCCCAAAAGGGGGATTAGATGAACTACAATGGTACATGGGCTTGCCTTTTATAGGCCCCAATAGCTGGTCGATGTTTCCTTTAGGCTGTCGACCTAATCACGACAAGAAACTTACATTAAATGAGGCACCTTCACACATTTGAGCATCTAATGCTGGCCGACTAATGACTGTGCTAGCCAATAGGGTTCTAGGCTTTGTCATAAGGTTAATACTACTCTAAACATAATTTAATGTGTTGCCTCAAGGGTTAGCCTAGAACACTAGCCATGTCCATGTGTGCACATGATATCCCGTCTTTCTAAACTTGATGACGGGATTCCTGTTCAAATATACAAGTGAATAGGGTGTGTGCGGGAACAAGCCCTTAGTAGCAAGAGGCTGTAAAAGAGAATCTGTAAATGAGAGAGGAGCTGTGAAAAGGTGAGAAGTATCTACTGGGAGAGAATAAAGGGTAGCATGAGAAGATTTAGGATGTGTGGAGATATTCTGGGAAGAGGTGGAGAGAATCAAGCAAAAGAGGTGGAGTGAATCAAGGAGAGATCAGTGGGATTAGATGCTTGGATATAAACTCTATAAATTGAGGCATTGGCCTAATGAGAATTTGCTGGTTTTTTATTATCCATGCCTACATTAAGCTATCAATTAATTACTCACTAATCACATGTTAATTATCATCTAATCTCTTTGTTAATGATGTTGATTCTAGCTTTTGATCCACCATAGCTCATCACATTGCTGCAAATTTAACATGGTATCAAAGCCAGCTTAGAATCCATCAAATTTATGAGCCCATTATCTTGCTAATCACTTAGTTAATTAGGATTAGTAGATAATCAATTTTTTAGTCATTTTTCAACAAGCCTTCTGTACCCACAGCTGGTGGAGGGGCTTGATCTCCCTCTAGGCTTAACAATAGGCTTCAAGCCTTTAGCCACACATAGCTACACTCTTTATGCTTCAACCCATCTAATCAAATCATCAAACTACCGACGCATCCTCCTGATTTTCACATTTTTTGAAGCGCCTGTTTCTAGAAGAAAACTGCAGGTCTACTCCTCCACATAAGACATTGGTCTAATTTCTCTTGGCCCCAGGGGTTTTCAAGGGTTCTCTACAAGCTGGTGAAGACAGTTTTTGATTTCATCATCAAGTCTACAGTGAGATCCAAGCTCTGCATCAAATCTACAGGTGACTGGTAAAACAGAGATTAAGCATTTAATGTTTGGTCAAATCTTATGTTTCTTGGCTTAATCCTCTACTAGAAAAACTGCTATTGATGGCTCTAAAAGGGGCTGAGCTCATTTGAACTCTAAGGCCCCAGATCTGGACTCCCCGCAGACTCTGTTTTCTATACATAAAATAGAGGATTACTTTGCTAATCAATGATTAATCAACACTAATCACTGTATTTTGGTGCAATTGAGGGTTCAAGTTAACCATTGGATATCTGATACAAATCCCTATAACTTCATATTACAATTCGGAGATGGTAGTACAGATTTGTTACCCTTGGTTTTATGTAATTTCTGGTGAATTTATGCTGATAAATATATTGTAATCACCTAAACACCAGATTGAGTTGTAAAAGGGTAGACATTGCCCTTGAATCTTGAAGTTGGATCAAGAGGTAAGATCCCCTGAGCATGGCACAAGAGATAGCCAAATTTAATGGGGAGCAGTTTTATACATGGCAAACAAAAACCATGTATTTGCTCATGAGGAAAAATCTATGGGGGCTAGTTGAGGGAAGAGATGAATGCCCAGAGGTGAGTGGAGAAAATGAGTGAAAAAGCACGAATGAGAAAGCATTAGGACTTATCGCGCTCAGTTTAAATGATGAAATCATTCATCACATCACACAGGGATACAATGGGCAAAAGATGCATGGGATGAACTCAATAAATCATTTGGCACTCAAGCAAAAAATTCAAAGATAAATCTGTTAATGCGATTCTACAAACTAGATATGAAAGAAAGTGAACCTTTAATCACACACTTGAACAAATACAAAAGCATTAAGCAACAACTGGCAGCCATTGGCAGCAAGAAGGTAGAAGATGATGAGGCACTAGCAGTGCTTCTGAAGAGTGTGGACAAAGGTGAATATAAAAACATTGTAGCAACATTAAAGAATGTACCTGAATTGAAGCTGCACGAGATAGAAGGAGCTCTACTAGAGCAAGAGACCAAGGTCAAAGAGAAGAAATGGCTGGACTCAACACAGCTGGAAAAGAAAAATCATTCTTTACCCGAGGAGGATTCTCTCGAGGACGAGGACGAGGAAGAGGCAAAGTAGGAGGAAGGACCTTCACTTGCCACAACTGTGGAAAGCCAGGACACATGGTGGTGGCAAGAGACTGCTACAGCAAACCCAGTGGAGAAGGAACGACATCGGCAAACTTCATGGAGGCTCCTAAGGAAGTGGAGTCAGATCATCTTTTCTGAGACACAAAGAGAGAGAGAGAGAGAGAGAAACCCCACAACCCAATGTAACCTGCTCCAACAGAGTAAAACCACCTCTGAGCCACCGCCGATGATGTAGGCTATGTGGTAGATGTATGTGTGAGCACTTTAGTCAAGGTCACGGGCACTTGTAGTAGCCTTGGACACATAGAGAGAGAGAGAGTGTCAAGGACTATGAGTTTACGGACTTGAGGCACTGGTCGTGGACTACCAAGTAAGAGGGAAACTTGGTATAGGGTCCAGGTGTGCTAAGATTATTCACTTGAGGGGAGGTGTTGAAATATACAAGTGAATAGGGTGTGTGCGGGAACAAGCCCTTGGCAAGAGGCTGTAAAAGAGAATCTATAAATGAGAGAGGAGCTGTGAAAAGGTGAGAAGTATCTACTGGGAGAGTATAAAGGGTAGCATGAGAAGATTTAGGATGTGTGGAGATATTCTGGGAAGAGGTGGAGAGAATCAAGCAAAAGAGGTGGAGTGAATCAAGGAGAGATCAGTGGGATTAGATGCTTGGATGTAAACTCTATAAATTGAGGCATTGGCCTAATGAGAATTTGCTAGTTTTTTATTATCCATGCCTACATTAAGCTATCAATTAATTGCTCACTAATCACATCTTAATCATCATCTAATCTCTTTGTTAATGATGTTGATTCTAGCTTTTGATCCACCATAGCTCATCACATTGCTGCAAATTTAACAATTCCAACCTTTGACCTTGGATGACTGCCATCATCCCTTTGTCTCCTCCAGGACTGCCAATTCTGTTATCCTTTCTTCCTAGCAACCTTTTCAGTGAAAACCTTTCCATGTCTGTGACTCCACTCCAGTTCTGGTGTCAAGATCTGTACATCTATTTCACTTTGCCCCTTGCCTTCATGCCATGTCCATGAACACTACAATGGTCTCCTTCCCAAGGTCAATCTTGGCATCCTTGCTCCACCCCCTTGGAGCCATTTTTCCCAAATCCTTACTTGGCATCTGACCCTCAAGGCTGCCATTCCCTTAGGTTGTGCTGACACTGACTAGCCCATGGGATTTCCATGTTGGCTATGTTACTCCCCTTGACCAGTGCACCTTCTTGGGACACCTTCAGCACTTAGCCTTGTCGAGCTCAATAATGTCACATGTGGGAAAGCTCTGTGTGTCTTCTTTCAACCCTAAGTAACTGAATAGAAACCTTGATGTAAGTAATCAACAAAGAGAGAGAGAGAGAGAGAGAGAGAGAGAGAGAGAGAGAGATGTATTTTCAATATATTGTATAGTACAAAAGTTATCCATAGGATTGTACAAAATATGTAGCCTTTGGCCTTCCGAAAAGGTAATCTAAGACCTCTAAGACCTTAACTATTGACCTGCTTGTCTTCACACATGAGCATTGACTGATAACTGTGCTAGCCGCCGCCGACAGGGTCTTAGGAGTCTCGTCTCATGCCAACCCTCAGCATTAGTAGCATTAAGGAAGAGGGGATCGTCCCATGCATATAAGCAATTTTTCCTTTCAATCTATATTTGAAATAAATATTTAAAAAAATCATTTCAATTTGCCATTTCCGGAAGAGTTCTCAGAATATTGCAGCAGGGTAGCTCAACTGAAATCAAGGTAGAAGCTGGGCTACCATAAATTTAGCATAATACTAGAGGTTTTGCAAGTATTAGCAGAGCATCAAAAAGGAGAAATACATGGAAAAGCATTTTTTTTTGTTTTTAGAAATTATGAATGTGCGTGTTACTGATGCTATAAATAGGCCGCGAGACGAGGCTCTTAGGCTTTGTCACAAGGTTGCTACTACTCTAAACATGTTGTTTATGTCCTACCTAACAAAGGGTTAACCTAGAAAACCAACAATGTCCATGTGTGCACATGTCACATGAGGCAAAAGGTTATGGATGAATGACATGCTCCTTCATACACTAGTCATCAAGGTATTTTGCATGCTACAGTCATGATTGACGACTATTTCTTTTGGTTGTCCATGCACAAGGACATTGAAGCATATGTACGTGCATGTATTTGTTGGTATCCACAGAATTAGGGATTAAGTTATGGAGGGTGGAAGATGTCCATGATGTGTGGAAAAGAGAGATGAGGTTCAAGTGATGACAATGTTGAGAGAGAGAGAGAGAGAGAGAGAGAGAGAGAGAGAGAGAGAGAGAGAGAGAGAGAGAAATGAAATGAAATGAAATGTTATATTAACGTCTTTAAAAGGCCAAAGTGACCTATGAGACCAAAGTTACAACCATGTGACATCTGATACACTGTCTGGGAAAGAAAAGAAAGAACTGAAGGTAAGTATCTAGCCCTACAATACATCAGTAGGAGCATCTGGAAGCAGCAACTAGGGAGAGAGAGAGAGAGAGAGAGAGAGAGAGAGAGAGAGAGATGTGATAGACCACAAGAGAGATATACTCCACAACTCAAATAATACTCATATTTGTAATGGAACCACCCAAGTACATGCTTTTATAGGCATGTGGACTCATCTTTTGACCTAGACCTTAATAAGTGTTAGTTCACTCCCTAAGGGGGTGTTCACACCAAAATGGACACGCTACTAGACTCCGAAATACCCAACAAACCCGGATTGTGTTAGCCTCTTGAGAAAGGCATGTGTTCTCCCCTTTCTTCTATTTTCTCTCTTCTCTTCATCTTCATCTTCATCATCATCTTCATCTTCTTCTTTCTCTTCTCTTTTACTCTTTCTCAAAATATAGGTTTAGAAAGGTGAGTGAGATTGAAAGAAGCTTTCCATAGCTCTTGTCCATCTCTTGCACTCTACCTGTGCCAAGACAATGGGCTTGGTAGTGTGATAGTGTCAACTTGAAAAAATAAGTGGCTAGCTTCCTCCAGAAGGAGGTTTCTAGGCAGTCACAAATGATAAGCTTCCCTAACAATCTATCTCTCTTTTTTGCAAGGTTATGATGTTTCTTGGGTTGAACATATTTAGCACTCTTACAAATTCATTTGATTTGTTAATCAAACCCAAAGGTTGTGAAAGCCACTCAATGTTTTTTGTTGTTTTTCACTTGTAGATAAATTTTGGGAAGCTTTGAAGTGGAGTATGGCTAAGAAAGATTTAGCAACTTGACAGTGGTGTTTTAGAGGGCATAATGCAAGTGAGCCCATATTTTTTATTGCTTTTTTGTTTCAAATTTCATAATCTCTTTTTTTGCATAGGGGAGATTAAATTAAACTCTCTTTTTTGCACAATAGGAGTTAATCTCACCATTAATCTTAGGACAATAGCTTAATCTTTGCATTAATAGTAGGCTGAATAGTAGATAGATATATTAGAGTAGA
Source organism: Cibotium barometz (assembly GCF_041138505.1). Taxonomy (NCBI): domain Eukaryota; kingdom Viridiplantae; phylum Streptophyta; class Polypodiopsida; order Cyatheales; family Cibotiaceae; genus Cibotium; species Cibotium barometz. The sequence continues at coordinate 14,783,200 of NC_141105.1, read as the reverse complement.
GTAGGTTAAGAGATTGAGTCAATCCAAAGAACAGGGGATCTATACCTAATTAGGGGGTGAATAATGGAAAATTTATTAAAAATGGCCTTGATTAGTATCAATACATCCATATAGTTTCAATTCATATAATGTTCCATTTGCAGCTTTTATTCCATCCATAAATAGCAAAGAAAAAAAATACTCAAAATTAGTTAAAATTGTGCTACCTTATAACTGCCCAAAAATAGGAATTAACCAATCAAAGTTAGACTCTCTTTCACCTAGTTATACAAAAGTACCGATAATTAGGTGTTAACCACTTTGTAAGTTAACATGGTTTCACCCCCTCTGCTGACCTGTTGAAGGGGCTTTGCCATCTTACCTGCTCGAACGGGTACTTATGTGTAGTAAGACAACACTAGACCATGTAAAGTAGCCTTAACTTGTGCTTAATACCAAATGGGGAAAGTCTATGGACTCCGTGTACATAGTTACTTAAGACTAGTATTAGAGACCTAACCATTTTTAAGTTTGGTCGACCTAGTGTGAAAACTAGTCATTTGTGTGTAAGTCATTTTTTAATAATAAGCAATACACAATCATTCCTTTACAATAGATTACTTGTGAGATCTTCTTTTCCCCTCTTTTTGCTTACATGTATGCTATTGAATCTTACATGTTTGATGGATGCTTTTTAGTTGTAGATTGTCATGCATTAGCTTCCCCTTCATTCCCCACCTTTTGTGAGAGAGAACCATCGGCAAAACAAGGAGTATTTGGGTGTGACACGGAGTGAGGTCATAGGGATGAGCTAGCACACCCACATCAAGAAGCTACATTTTGTGGCTTAAAGGCAAGGCCCAATGACACATGGTTTGGTAAGGCTAAGGTAAGATCTTGACTTGAACATATTTTGGTACCATCGATGGGGACTAGCCTAAGACTTAGCTTCATTCATATCTCCATCCCAAGTTAGGGTTACCCAATATTCCTCGATATTGAGATTAGGAGGTCGCACTCCAAAAAACATAGGGTTTGGAGTCATTGTATGTGTTTAGTTGTTTTTATTTTGATTTGAAGTTTATTTGCATTAGGGCATTCTAGTTTCATTTTGGAAGGGCAACACCTTGGTTTCTTGGTGATTTTCATGATTTTGGAGCCAATAAGGCTTTGATCTTGTTGCATTAAGCTAAGGAATAGCTAAGTAATTGTTATTAAGAGTGGACTATACTCCGAAAACATAAGCATAACCTCTATTAGGCATGGATTAGAGTGAGATAGTTAATTTTCATTCATGTTTCCATATTTTTTCATGCATTGTTTAAATTGGTAGCTTAGAAGTACGTATAACAAATAAAAAACACTTAGTTATTTGTATAACAACCATATCTAGGATTAGGATCCTTAGATCAACCCTCATCAAGTCCAAAAAACCTCAAAAAAACTTTAAAAACTACGCCAAACAAGCTCTCGAATTGGGAGACATGAGTGCTCAATCATGTGAAAAAAGACGTGAGTCAACACATGTAAGCTTGGAGATGTGAGCTTTGAGCCTAGAGATGTGAGCCATGAGCCTAAAGACGTGAGCCGTAAGTCTGGACACATGAGCCATAAGTCAATAGACATGAGTCAACCAGACGTGAGTTTAGAGGTAGATATACCTAATATTGTACCAACCAATTACTAATTTCTTAACGACTTGTAAAGGCATACCTAATCATGTCCTTTAAGGATTTTCTTATCATATAATCTATATAAGCTACAATTTTCAAGAAAAATTCTTGTCCTTTATAATTATTGGGGTGTTAAATTATAATTATTGCCCCAAAATTGTACACCAACCATGTCATATGATTAATATATGAAATTATGTATCCTAGCTAGGCCTATTGTATAAAAATAAAGTATGTGAGTTTAGTTCATACAAAAAGGCGTGAATCTACAAACACGAGCTTGTAAATTTGAGTATGAAGACATGAGCCTGAAGAGACTTCATACAAAAAAGGCGTGAATCTACAGACATGAGCTTGTAAATCTGAGTATGAAGACATGAGCTTGTAAATCTGAACTTGGACATGTGAGCCTAGATACATGAGTCAATAAACGTGAGTCAACACACATGAACCTAGAAAAAACACCAAAAAATCTCCCAAAAAAATCTTTAAACTAAAAAAATGAAAAAAAAATAATTTTTTATAGCTTGAGTAGAAGAGACGTGTGAAATCCATTTTAGACCTAGTTTAGGAAGCACTAGTGACTATTTCAAAGTGAAACCTTTGATGTCAACCCGATCTGGACTAATTATTAGCAACGATAATACATTCGACTATAGTGCATCAAATCACACTTTCTCAAACCCAACCATCATTCGATTCCACTAAACAATCACCACTCAACATGTCGTTCCCCTGTTAAGAAGGCAAAACTCCTTCGGATACACCTTAAGCGAGGAGATTTGGGCTGAAATGAATCAACTAAATGCAACCATGACTGGAGAAATAATGGAACACCTGGAAAAAGGAGCCGTCATGATCCTCTAAGCCCAGATTCACCAACTAGCTCTAAACGACACCATAAACTTCATGAAAAAGGCATTAAACGACTGCATTTTTGGGTGAAGCTCCAGTGAAGGAGCGAGAGCAAGGCTAGGAACCTCAAGGTTTGCTCTCTTAGGAAGTAGTCAAACCATGTTAGATGTCATAATGTTTCAAACATTTGGTGTCAATCCTAAGCCAGGATTATCCGAAACTGGGATTATCTTAAGGTGAACACGACCAACAAGAAGCTCAACAAATCACAAATAATCGGGACATGTCTTCTTTGTTGTTCCATTAGGGATAAGTGTTCCTTGAACACAATGCATCATTGCCTACCATTTCAGCTTGCAAATAATAAATCTTTGACATCAAATGCAAGTATCCAAATAAGTGGAGGTATTGTCAATCTCTTGTCAATGCCTACTAAAATGCAACCGAGATGGCTGCTACCACTAGATCACTGGTAACAAAGGAAGCCTACAAAGGGTATGAAAAATGCAGAGTGTAGAGTGTAGAAATGTTACTAGAGGAGGAATGCAAAAATCGATGGTACTGATGCTAATGCTGCTAAAGTTGTTGATGATAAGCTCAAAGATACGATGTCAATGACGATGGCGACCCTACTTGCACAACAAAAGCTTCTACAGTGCAGAAAACCCCAATTTGAACAATGATAGTTCAAATCGACACTCCTTCGAGATGTCTAGGAAAGCCTTATAACATGATGTGAACAAGTTGTAAAACGTGCTTGAAATGTCCCAAAATGTGTAAAAACTTTGTTAGTGTAGTTAACATCACACTATAGTGTATACCTTCTCCACCTAATTAGATATCTCAATCTAAGACAATTAAAAGAGAAGCTCGAGGAGAAGATGACAAGGGGGTGAAGGCCAAGAGAACCTTCACTGATACCAATTATTGCAGTGGAGAGGAAGATAGCAACACACTCACAAATGTAACAAGCAAGTAGAGGAAGAGAGAAGCATAACAATCAAAGTAGGTTGACAAGAGTGAGTGAAATACAAGAGTGAAGTGACATGATAAGGTCACTTACACACATACACATAAGAGTGTGTATATACACTTAGCGAAAAAAACCTCCTAAAGAGGGAAAAAATACAATGACCCATTATTAGCCTACATCTACACATCACTACCATATGAATGGCTATAAAATTAAGGTGAGGCTTTGCACATCTCCTTGGATAACTGTTTATGCATGCCCTTGATTAATAGATTTCTCACTCTAAAATCTTGCATAATTATTGATCTAATTTAGTAATTTAAAAATCAACCATTTCAAGTCACTTTAACGTCTAATTACCTTTATAAAATTAATTCCCTTTGAACCATAAAGTATTATTGATCTACATGTGCATGTGCATTAGGATTTTCTCTCTCTATAATTATTTATTCAAACATAGACTATTAATCCCAATCCTAAGGTTGGATCAATTTAACTTAGCCTAACCCTAGCTTTGATTAATCTAGGTGAAAATTAAAGTACATAATTTTATATGGTCCTAAAAAATATAATTTTATATGGTCCTAAACACATAAATTTATATGGTCCTAAAAACCATAATAAATCTTTGATAATCCTAAGACTAATGTGCTAAATAAAGGTCACTTAATTCTCTATTTTTTGGTATTTGTGCAAAGGCCTTCTTCTTTCACAGAATTTAATTAAAATACTCAAGGCTTTGTCTAATATAAATCCCCTTAAGAAAAAGGGTCAATTTGGACCGGTCAATTCATTCTATTTATGCTTCCTTACTAAAAGGGTATCCTAAGGTGTTAATAATCCTACCTAGGATGTTGTGTATTTAATTAAACTGAGACTTATTAATCTATTATTGAATTGAATGATCAAACACATTCATATGCAAGAAATAGCAAAAGTTTGAATGTCGATGTTGACTGTACCTCTTAGCCTAGCTTTGGGGGTTGGACTAGAGTGCAAGGGTGTATTGAACACAGATCCCTAGATGTACACGAGGTTTTTGTGTAGCTTCCCTAGGTGTGTGCTATAGTACTTGTGAAGGTCTTATAGAAGTGCTAATGAAGTAACCAAAAGTGCTAATCCAAAAGCCTAGCTGTGTGTTGCAGTACCCAAAGAACCAGAATTAAATGTTGCAGTACTTGAACAAGCCTAGTACCTGTCATCTTATGTTGCTCCTTGACCTCCAGTGCCTTGTTTGATGTAGAAACACCACTCACTCTATTGCTAAACCTGCCCCCTTCACATAGATGGAGCTGCCTCATTGACTATTAGTTGTTGCTTCATAAAGCAAAAATCTCTACTACTTACACTAGTGGAGCTTGCGGGTGAAACACATACAGAAATGGCCACTTCAAAGCTACCCAATCAACATTGTGGAACTTGACTTCTTCTTACAAGAGGTTACCTCATTGTAAAAAATATGTGTTACTCACACAAAGGCTTTTGTTACAATCGGTGTACTCCTCATCGTCTCCCTTTGATGCCCGTGCGCCTGGCCACCTAGGCAGTAAGTAACCCAGGGCGCCCAAAACATAGTTACAAGGCTTTTCTCTATGGTTTGGCCAACTGACCAAGATCCTCTTGTTTATCCTTTGAATCTCAATACTTGGGAGCATCTTTAGGGTGTTTCCATTATTAAATGATGGGATTTACAATATAGCATGGGCGCCCATTACACAAGTGTGCGGACATAGTTGTCATAGGAATGTGTTAACCAATATGTGGTTAACATACTCCCCTTCCTGAAGTCGATCATGTCCTCGTGATCGGTGAGAGGTTTTTGAGGCACACGGGGAAGTGTCGCACTGGGTTGGTTGTCCTATCTCTCCAGAAATGAGAGGGGGTGGGGGAATTAGTAAGATGGAAAGAAGTTAGTGGAGTACTGGTGATTAAGTATCCAACTAGTCGTATGGGCTCTTATGAGTTTGCTTTTTTGTATGTGCCAAGTAGAACTCTTTATTTTGTTTTTTATGTTTTTTATGTGTGATTTTTTTTTACCTTTGTAGTGGGACATCCTTGTTAGAGGAGTCAGAGTACTTGAATGAGTAGACTAGCATGGAATACTTAATGACTAGTATCCCAGTGGTAGGTGGTATGATTAAAGAGGAGTTAGTAAAACAATGGGGTTAGTAAGCAAGTTATGAGGGGGGAATCCTTGAGGGACAAGGAGGCAACACGCATGGAGACTGCTTGCACTTCGAGATGCTATATGTCAATGGCAATGTTCATGAAGATCTAACATCTTTGTCAAGACACCGTGATGGATATCTTGGCTCCCTTGGATGTTGAGTCATCAGGTTACAGTGTTCTCTCTTTTTGTTTTTATGCTTTGTCTTCTTCAGTTATATTGGAGCTCTAGGATCCTGTGTGGATAGGAGTGGTAGTCGATGTTAAGGATCCATACATGTGGAGCTGAAGAAGAAGTCAAGGGTAGGATTGATTAAGCATGATGCATAGTTATTCGGGTGAAGCATGGGTGATTAAGAAGATCCAGGTGATGGGTTGTACCATCGACCAGGCTTGTGCCCACCTTGGTCCCCCCATCCAGAGATGGACCTGGATGGCTAATGATGATGAAGCTTTATGATGCGGTTCGTGCGCATAGGACAGAGCCTAGTGAGATTTGAACGTGTTGTGCATGGGCGAGGGCAAAAGGTGTGCCTGTGGTCCTAGTCACCTAGAGACTCTCTCTTTTTTCTTTTTTCTTTTTTCCTTTTTTTTTGACAGGTGTTTATTGGCCAGCACCCCTAAAGAGGGTTTTGTACTAAGTAGCCCATTTGGCTAGATTTGTGAGCTTACCTTTGAGTGTATCTTTGAGTGGTTGGATAAGCTCGGCCATTTGTAGCACTGCCCCTTGATTTGGTGCCGAAGTCGAGGAGCGGGGTGGAGCTTCATGGATGAGGCTTCATGGGTTGAAAAGGTTGGGCAAATTGAGCTTTGGAGTGCCCATGGGTTGGGTGTGGGCAAGTCCGGAGGATTTTGTCGAGGAGAAGGGAACTTGCCTGCCCTCTGGTCGCCAAACCCTCTTTATCGATTGGACATGTACTGACCTGGTGGGTGTGGTTTGGCTAAACTGCTGAGGGGTATTCCGTGGGAGCCAAATGATGGAATTGCCATCATGAAAGCCTTGGGCTTCTAAGAGACATTTGGGCACCCAATGATGCTACCGAGTGATGAAGGTCCATTGGTTAGCGAGGCTTCCGGCTTTTTTGTCGATGAGGCTTTTAGCTATGAGAGGGTTGTCGACATGAAGAAGAGGTTTTTGATTGTGGCTTGGGGAGCCATAGGTGTGTGTTGCCTTCATAGTAGCCTTGTGCTCGTAACAGGTGGTCAGGGACTAGTCAACGTTGAAGCTTGGTCTTAAGGCTGGTTATTGTTGGCTTAGTTGGCCTTTTTGTGCTTGGGTTTTAGAGATGGTCATTTGGGGATACATAGTTCTATGTAGCCATCATAGAATCCCTGAGTGGCTAGAAGATTCTTGGGCACCCACCATTGATTGTCATGTGATAAATATATGAGGTCGGGGTGCTTGCAGTGTGGGTGGTCGAGGATGTAGAGTTGAGGGCAATGTCGATGGACGACGAGGCTTGTTTGTCATTGGTGGTGGGTGATGTTGACAGTGGCCGATTGACCGGCTTAGGTGAGGCATGGGGTGGGGGAATACGAGAGATTGTCGATGATGAGGAGGGGGCGTGAGGGGGAAGGGCAGTCGAGGGTGAGAGTTTGTGGATGATTTCCTCTTGGGGACACAAGAGGATAGTGGCCTTTTTGCCGTTGATTTCCATGGTGGCTACTTCTTCACGCCAATTGATTTGGCAACATGAGTGGCATCAATCCGCTCTTTTCCAATGATAATCTGGCCCTGGAGTGCACCTGCATCTATGACACTCCAACTGGTTATTTCCAATAGATATTTTAGGAATGAAATACCCAACACTCATTAAATGCATTTTATGTGTAATTTGAACGTAAGTGTCTTCTTTTGTGAGTGTGTGGGTTTTCCCAAAGCTTGCCACACCTCCAATAATATGATATTGGTGTGGACCATAGGATATATGTGGGCTTGCCACCATTGTAGACCATATTCGTGGTGGTGGGTTGAGTTCTAGTGGTAGTTCAGGGAGAGTGGAACTTACCAATTATTGTGGGGGGTGAGGGAGTACCCTTTGCCGAAGTAGTTGGTGGGGGCATGAGATCAGAGTCAATGCACTCCCTGTCCTAGAGGATCATTGTTACCTTACCTTGGGGAAGCTTGAGGGTAGCTATGTTGTCAGTGGAGTTGATTGTTCTTGTAGCGTTTTGGACCCAGCTTCCTCTGAGGATAACTACTTTTATCTCACCTCTAGTAGGAACCACATAGAACTTACAAGCCAATGGGTTAGATACAATACAGAGAGTTTGTATAAAAGACCCAAGGCTTTGTATGTGTTGTCCACTAGGTAATTGAACTTTGGCATGGGTAGTTTTAAGAAAGGGTTTACCCAGAGAGACCCATGTTTCCCAGCAAAAGATTATGGCTAGTTGTGGGAGATGGCAAGACATGTTTTCTTTGCATGTTTCTACCAAAAGGAAAATCTATCCAGACCCGAAGGGTGGTTGTTTCAGGTTGTGGAGCTATGCTTACACTTTGGGTGTTAAGCGAGGCAATGGCTTTGTAGGATTCATGAAGGGTCTGGCCGTTTGGGAGCATGAATTGCGTGCCGAGTTTGCGACCTGGGAGGGTGTCAAGTGTAGCAAGGATTTGAAGCCAATCGTGGTGGGTCAACTTCGTCACTATTGACAAAAGCGACCATGCATAGCACCCGTGCCAAGGGCTTAAGGACAAGCCTTGCAAACCACCAAGAGATCATTGGTCCTTGCGGTGGTCACAAAGTCTTCAGCAAAGGGAGATTTGGCCATGGGATGTGATGAGTGCCAGGTATATAAATTAACCTAAAGCGTTTGAGATTGATTGCGGAGGTAGACGTGATGCAGGTCCCAGTCATGGATTAGTTGGGTTTGTCTCATGAAGGGTTGACCTAAGATGGCATTATAGGCAGTATTACGAAAGTCCATGACCACAAATGTGAGGTGGAGTGTCATATCACAGACTTTGACCTTGAGGTCATGCACTAGGCCCATAGGTTTTGTAGAGTTTCCATCCGTAATCTTGATCACCAATTTGGTGGGATCAAGGCGTGGTGGGCCCCAGTTTTCTCAACATGTTTGTGTGAGGATGCTTACACCAGCACCTCCATCCAGGATGCCTTTGACCACATGTTCATTATAAGAAATGGGCAATGCTGTGTTTGTGTCATTACCTTCAAAGTATTGCCCCAGTGCATTGACGCGAATTGTTAGTGTACGTTTGGATTGTGGGTGGTGGTGATGGGATTATGGGGCTCAAATTCATCCGAGGAGTCTGAGGGAGTTTCCCCTCCACGTAAGCCTGCAGTTTGTGTTCCATTCAATCTCGAAGGTCATTCCATAAATTTGGACTACCTTTTAACAAGCTTCCTATGGGCATGTGGATTTGGGAGGAAAGGAAGGCCGAGAGGCCGGCTAGGTCGCGTTGATGAGTAGGGGCGAGGCCTTGATCATAGGATGGACCAACAATAGTATATGGAATTTCAATTTGGTCATTATTTGATAGGTGTGGAGGTCGAGAGATGGTTGCATTAGGAGGATAAAATACCTCACCAAATTTGGATGTGAAGGTGAAATAGGATAAAGTGTGTAAGTTAAAAAGGCTCTTGATGGTTTAAAACAAGCTCCATTCGGTACCACAAGATTAATACACACTTAATCTCTCAAGGGCTTGAGGAAAATTTATCAGATTCTGTCAAATGAGATAAGAAAGGTGACCTTTATAAGAACGCACAAGAGCAAAAGTATAATAATCAAAATACAAAGCACTAAATCGTAGAAAATAGTGGAGAGTAAAGAATATTACTACTTACAAACTTTGACTACAAATTGATGACCACCTGTGTGCTCCAAATAAGGATCTTTGATGGCGATCTAGACAAAATTTGGATGGAAGATATTTATTTACAAGGGTGCTTGAACACAATAAACTCGATGATAAACAAAAAGTTACCAAAGTAGTCTAGGTCATCCATGTCGGCGGCCAACCCACGACTCCATGCTAGCTCCCATTTCTATCTGAGATTCTATGGACCCTTAAGTGAGACTCATAACCTAAGAATGGTGTGTTCTTGTATGTTTTGTTGTCTATTAGATCTTCTTGATCTAAAGAAAGACCTAGCATTGTAGCATTAACCCTAATTATAGTTTCCCACAACTTATATGAATCAAGAATGGACACAATCTTAAACTTCCAAATAGTATAATTTATCCCATCTAACTTCCCATCACCAAAAGGCGGAGTGTGGGCATGAGCAACTGCATTATTTGTAGGTTAGGCCATTCTTCAAATCTACCTTCAAAAGACAAGATTTTCCTAGAGCCTAAGATCTAATATCATGTATGAAAGCACATTCGGAGAAGAAAATTCTTTATAATGTAAAGAACTAAATTACAAAAAGAAGCAAATAGTAAACAATATTATTGCTTATAGACTTTGATTATTTACAAATTGATGGTTGTCTACCTACCCCCTGCTTTGGGTAAGGAGCTTTGATGGCAATCTAGATAGACTCTAGATGGAGAGGACAGATAATGTCTTACTTATAAGAGCACTTGAACACAATGAAGTCGATGATCATAAACAAAGGCTACCAAACTAGTCTATATATAGTGCCCAAGGTTGGCATGAAAGTAGGTCGGCCATGACAATCAACCCATGACTTAGTCTAAAATGACCAATTGACCATATCATCCAATTGGGACTATATTAAACTAGAACAAATTCCCCCCTCGAGTTACTACACACATCTCCCATGGACATTTGAGATTGCTTGGGTGAACAAATAGGCCCCACATCCGAGAATAGTATGTCCTTGATTTTCTATATCCACCAATGCTCACAATTGCGATGATCACATAGCCTGCACAAGCATGCATCCTACTTGTGGTAGGGTGCCAAGCCTACATAATCCATGTACTAACCACATGGCCACATTTGGCCCCACCATCCATAGTTTAGATTATTAACCAAGTCAAGGTTCACTTTATAAAATCTTTTGACATGAAAGATTTATGGCTTGTCCAATATTGTTTGGGTGTAGACATTGGGGAGGGAAAAAGGGAAAAGGTTTCTCACCCAAATAAAATATACCATAATTCAACTCCAAAGGTTGACTTTAGAAAATCTTTTGTCATGAAAGATTTATGGCTTGATCCAATATTGTTTGGGTTTAAACATTTGGGGGGGGGGAACCTTTCTTACCCAAATAAAATATACCATAATTCAACTCCAAAGGTTGACACAACATTATATAGGTAGCTTGTTGGAAGTTTGATTTATCTTACTACCATAAGCCTTGATATCCCAACTACTAACACAAATAGTTTTGCAAGAGAGGATAAAGAAGAGAAAAGGGATTGCACTCAAAGTACCACACACACTCATAATGGAGTGATCGCATGTACTCAAGGGATTACCACCATAGCCAAGAGCTTCGAGCTCCAAGAAACTGTAATTTTTGATTAGTATGAGTTAATTATGTTTAGAGCTTTACAATTCACTTATATACCTCATTCCCTTTTCACACTCACATATTAGTGCCCATGCCCACACTAAAGCCTAGGCCCATATCCCTAAGCCCTTTTCACACTCACTTATTAGTGCCCATGCCCACACTTAGGTGGCCTAGGCCTATGTCCCTAAGCCCTTTTCACACTCATGTATTAGAGCCCATGCCCACGCTTAGGCCTAGGCACACGTCCCTAAGCCCTTGGTCCCCATGTCCCCATGTCCCCATGTCCCCACTAGCCCTTGGCCCATTATCTACATATGTCCATTACCCCTACATTACAAACCATCCCCATCCAAATGGTGTTGTCGTCAAAACCTCACAATATAAGCAATACAACCCATGTGGGCAAGGGAACAAAACATAAAAAACTATGGCCTTCTTAATTAAATAGAAAGCCTAGGAACGAATGATCTAATCTCATCAAGCACAAATGGCTACCTAGATCAAAAGGATAGCCACAATGACATGCATCCCATGTTAATATGGCTGCCATATATACTAGGGTTAAAGGGAAAGCATATCAGCCCATGCTTCCAACCAAAACACAAATCTAACACTACATGTGACAGAAAACGTCTATCATCCAAGGTCAAAATGCCAAAGGCTCCTATAACATGGAAAACCTAAATGACTCCCATACCACATTATGGTGCAAATTTATAACCATGGTATGCTACATAGTCATGTATCAGGCAAGTGACACATCACACATCCAAAAGTGAATGCCCCGACATCATAGACCATAGAATCATGTCGACAAGCTAGTATCTATGTGGGCATAAGTGTCATCCTAAAAATCCACATGCCTAGTGCCAGTGTAATTTGTGTCCTCATCATGAGTTGCATGTGTGACGTATGCATGGGAATATCCACCACAAAGCAAAGAATATGCATCCTAATAGTGAATATCCTCATCATCAACAAGGCTATCATCATCCACATCATTGTAGACATCCTCATCCTCATGTGAATAGTATTATAATGATAATCAAATATATTCTCTCGGGAGGTCTCTAACTCACCATTACCCTATATGGAATGAACACAACATCTATCAACAAGGCTATCATCATCCACATCATTGTAGACATCCTCATCATCAACAAGGCTATCATCATCCACATCATTGTAGACATCCTCATCCTCATGTGAATAGTATTATAATGATAATCAAATATATTCTCTCGGGAGGTCTCTAACTCACCATTACCCTATATGGAATGAACACAACATCTATCAACATGCCAAGTGCTCAAAGAATCACCATACACATCACTAATGCATAGAACATCTCTAACATGTGTGTATAGGGCATCATCATGAACATGAGAGCTATCCATACCAATATCATCATTGCTAGGGACTATATCCTCATGATCGGCATAGACATCATCCCCATGTCCATGATCCACAAAGCTATCCACATGGTTCTCATCATCACCAAAACATCATCCTCAAGGTGATCTGCATCATGTGGGTAGCTACTATCATGAACAATAGTGTTATGGAACACATCCCATGTAGGCTGCTCACAATCATCAACATCATGCACAAGCATATCTCCCATTATGAGTCATCAATACATTACATGAAACAACCTCATAAAGATCACAGTTATAAATCTACCAATCCTTTGTCAAAGATTAATTGAACACTAGATTGCAATGGATCTTCTAATCCAAACTCAAAAATGGGTTATAAAATGCACTCTCACAAACTTTCCAATTGCCACCCAATGATTGATCATCCAATGCATCATCACATGTGTCACCCACCACAAATGAGTTATCATTTGTGAGTGTGAAAGATGTGATGATAAATCATTTGTGGGTGTGACACATGAGTTATCATCACATGTGTCGCACTCACAAATGAGTTATCATCCGATGACCTCACTTCCTCAATCATGACCTTGTGGCATCATATCATAGGTTGAAAATGCATCAATGGAAGCACTTATGGTTGATGTCCCAACACACTATTTTTTCCTTCCAAGTGCATTTACTTATGCCTCTCTAGTTTCTTGTTTTTACTTGATATAACAGATATAAAAGAACCACTATCTTCAAGCTATTGAATCCTTGGTTGATCAAACACACAAAGCCCATATTTATCCACATAGTCCACCTTGTAGCTCTTCATGAAATTGCAAGAGTGGATGATCTCCACCGCCAATCCATAGAAATCACTAACTTCATAGCCATGTGAGCACAAACTCATCCTTTGCATTTTCAATCTAGTGTTCCTCTTGTGGCCATTAGAGAGTAGAATACCAAGAGTCACAAGTTGGCTAGAGCTTTCCATAGCTCCATTCTTCTTTGCTCTTCACCTAGCTTGTGAATCTTCACTTGGGTGTGGTGGAGTAAGCCCCTAGCGGCCTCACATGGGGAGTTAACCCTCATTAGGGTTGGCTAAGTACTATTCTTCGAATCGACCCTTGCATGGTTCCTTTCTCTTCTTCTCTCCCTCTCTTGTGCAAGGTAGTATGTTTGGATTAACCTCTTTAGCGCCACTGCTGAGGATAAGCACTTAGCTTATCCTCAGCTTATGGTCCTCCACACATTTCATTTTGCCTTCCTCTTGTGCAAGGTAGCACTTAGCTTATCCTCAGCTTATGGTCCTCCACACATTTCATTTTGCCTTCCTCTTGTGCAAGGTAGTACTTAGCTTATGGTCCTCCACACATTTCGTTTTCTAGAGTCTTCATTTTGCCCACTTGGAATGCAAATCATAACTTAATATCTTGACATATTGGGGCATAGGAAGGTTCACTTCGTTTATCTTTCTCTTATGGTGTAGGGATCTACATTAACGTCTTTACACCACATGGCCATTGATTTGGTAAGTATATTTCACTTTGTCACTTCTTAATTTGGCATTACAAATAGTCATTTCTTGATTTAGAAATTATATTTGACTTGATATCTCGACATATTGGGGCATAGGAAGGTTCAATTCTCTTATATTTGTCTTATGGTGTAGGGGTCTACATTGACATCTTTCCACCACATGGTGACTTCTTGATTTAGTTAGTATATTTGACTTGGTCACTTCTTAATTTAGCATTACACACAATCACTTATTGATTTGGCAAGTATATTTGACTTGATATCTAAGCGTCTTCTCCTCTTCTATGTGTAAGAGAGAGCTATATGTGGTCTCTTATCTCCTTCCCGTAGGCGTAGGAGGGCTTCTACATGGGTCTCGAGCATGCAATGAATGCTCTATGAAATATATTGGCCTCCTCTTCCTGGGGTTTGGTGTCCTCCTTGAGAATTATGCTCCCTCTGTTTAGAGTGGAGATGAAGGTAGCAACACACACACACACACACACACACACATGCAACAACGAGGAAACATAGAGAGAAGCACAACACTCAAAGTAGATTGATGAGAATGATTGAAGTACAAGTGACAACACTCAAAGCAAGGAGAGATAAAGAGAAGCAAAAAAATTAAAGTAGATTCATGAGAATGAGTAAAGTACAAGTGAAGCAACATGATAAAGGTTAGATATCAATGCTCCACCATCATATTATTAGACACTGGTGGCTAGCTCATGTTTATACATCCCCCATTATGATAGAGAGAAGTACAACACTTAAAGTAGATTGATGAGAGTGAGTGAAGGACAAGTGAAGCGACATGATAAATGTTGGATATCAATGCTCCACCATCATATTATTGTAGAAACTCACTGGCTCATGTTTATATAGCCCCCATTATGAGGAGTAGTCATGGTTGAGTAGCCCAGGCACTCAACATCCTCGTATTCACACAAGAAAAGATGGCCTCAAAAGCTAGATGGTTTAGAGATGTTTGGATTAGATTTGGCACACTGAAAAATATGCTACATGCTATATGCTACATTAGACCATTATCTCACACATGGAGTAGGTAGACTTTACTCTTGGGCATGTCCCTACATTGCAAGGCCTAGGATTAGCTTGGATGGTTGTAGGAGGTGGGAAATCTACTATGCAATTTATAATACATCTTTATGGACCTAATCTACATCATAGAAAATGGCACCAACTATGATCGCGTGGACCTACACTATCATGTCATGGCCACCCCGTGTATACATGCCTACCAAGATATATGGTTCACCAATCGTCATCACTATGAGTTCACTGTTGAGATATCAAGCTCATCTAGTGAGGCGGTGGACACTGATGACCCGCCTGGGGGATAGGCCCCACACTTACACCACTGGCATGGTTGGTGAGATCTTGGGTGATATGCGGCCAATGGGATGACTGGCTGTGTGACAGCCATTCTAGAGACTAGCATAGTTATAGCACCAGCTCATTTAGTTGGGTTCACACTATAGAGAACCCTTGTATGTATTGGTTGAGTACCTTTCATATTATGTGTACTCTTATATTTTTATATGGTGTTTTGAGTGTTGAGTGAAGAAAAAAGAAGATTTTCAGTCTCTCACCTTGTGTGTTCTCTATTAGGGTTTTGTGAGTGTGTGTGTGTGCCTGCAAGAGCTCAAGCTCTCTTCCCCCCTGCATCTTTTCATGGTATCAGAGCCTGGTTCATGCTAAGGGCTGAGTTGCAAGCAAGAGAACCACAGGAAGCGGTACGAGGGTAAGAGTTTCAACTACTCTTCCCTATTTGTGTTGGGGGTGGTGACTACACCCTTGTCGGGAGCTCTACGGGAGGCACCGGCAAACGATCTCTGATTGAGGAGCTTTCTTCGCGGGAGTAAAGCTATAGGGCAACTATAGTGTCCTATTGAACACAGATTTCTGGGCCAAAAACGCGTTTGGGCGCGTTTGGACCTCCGTTTTTCAAAAAGCAGGCGATTTCGAGCACTGCAACAAGTAAGTCATCGATTCTCTGCAGAACTTTGTTTTAAGAACTGCATGAAGATAGATTGGCTGTGCAAACATTGTGGGTGCTGCAAAAAAGAGGTCAACAGTTGCCATTGGGTATATGTATGCACATTGAGGTCACTGGTTGTGACATTTGAGTCTACTACAGTACCGCTGGTGCAGAAAATACAACAGTTTATGTAGAAAAAAACCAGAGTGTTGTTTCTGGTAAATTTGTGTATCTGGCAAGATGTCAAATGATGGCATAGCTCAGATTGTTGCTGAGAAGCTTGATAAGAACAACTTCCATGCTTGGAGGTTCAGGTTGACGAATTTCCTGATGGGAAAGGGCTATTGGGACTACATAGAAGGTAAACATGAAGAGGCACCGGAGATACCGGATATCAATCCGATTGCTGCAGATGTGAAAGAGTTCAAGGATTGGAACCAAGGAGCCAGAAAGGTTATGTATTGGCTCTCTATCAGTATACAGGACACCATGATTGGGCACATTCAGGATGCCAAGTCCCCCAAGGAGGCGTGGGACACCTTCGTAAAACTCTATGAAACAAACACCAAGGCACGTAAAATACAGTTGAAGAATGAACTTCATACTGTAGAGAAAAAGAGCATGTCTTGAATGACTATGCGTTGAAGATAAAGGGTATTGTGGAATCCCTTGCATCTATTGGTGTGTCAGTAGATGATGATGATAAGGTGGAAGTCTGTCTACATGGTCTCGGGCCATAATACAAGGCGTTCAAGACGTCTATTCAGACTCGGGAAAACATTCCCAATTTTACAGATTTGGTGTCTATGTTGATTATAGAAGAGAAGAGCTTGGGTGAAAGACCAACAGTCTTCACAAAACAAAAACAGTTCAGAGCAACAGGCCTTCTACACAAGTTCAAGAAGAGGACGAGGTAGAGGAGGCCGTGGACGCGGTCAAGGAGGTGGCCGAACAGGTAATCAGAATTATGGCCAGCAGCAGCAACAACAGCAGTCCCAAAATTCACAACAACAACAACAACACGCACGTGGAAGAGGCCAATTCAAAGGCAGGGGGAGTCAAAGAGGCCGTGGAAATTGGCAAAGGCAGTATAATGATACACGTGGATGCTTTTATTATGGGGTAAGCCTAAAAATGTGCAGGCAGAGTGTTATAAGAAGCAAGCTGACATGCAAAATGGGAAATTTCAACAGAACAACTATGAATCCTCAAGCAAAAATAATGAGGATAATGAAAGGTTGTTTGTTATGCAGCATGTCGTGAATGCCATGTCTGAAAATGTTGAAGCAGTACAAAAACATGATGTATGGTATGTTGATTCAGGAGCTTCGAACCACATGACAAGTCATGGGGAGTGGTTCAAGGAGATGAAAAACCTTGAAAGACCAGGTTTTGTGGAAACAGGGGATGACACTGCTCATCCAATTGCCCATGTTGGGAGATGTGCCATTGTTTATGCAGGATGGCAAAGTGAAGTACCTTGCAGATGTACTTCATGTTCCGAACATAACAAAGAATCTGGTTTCAGTTGGCCAGATGATTGAGCAGGGTTTGCAGGTTCGGTTTAACCCTGATGGTTGTTATGTTGATGAAGACTTTAAAGACAAGTGCAGGTTGGTTGCAAAAGGCAACAGAGTGGGCAGAATGTTTACGTTGAATGTAAACATGCCTGAAGCGAGTGCTGCCATGTTTGCAAATGGTTCAGGAATTGTTACAGACACAGACATTTGGCATAAAAGAATTAGACATGTGAATGTGCAGAGAATGA
Organism: Cibotium barometz; assembly: GCF_041138505.1. Taxonomy (NCBI): domain Eukaryota; kingdom Viridiplantae; phylum Streptophyta; class Polypodiopsida; order Cyatheales; family Cibotiaceae; genus Cibotium; species Cibotium barometz. The sequence goes on along the minus strand of NC_141105.1, from coordinate 14,765,440 downwards.
AGTCTATGCAGACTAAAGGAATTATGACAGGGCTGCCAAAATTTAAAGTGGAAAGTATGCAGAGAATATGTGAAGCATGCCAATTTGGAAAGCAAACAAAGCATGTATTTCCACGTAACAGATATGTGAGCAGAAATACACTAGATGTTGTGCATTCAGATGTATGGGATACTACAAAAACCATTTCTATGGGAGGCTACAGGTACTATGTGACCTTTATTGATGACCACACAAGGAAAGTGTGGGTATACTTCATGAAGGAGAAGGGTGAGGTGTTCACTCACTTTCAGAATTTTAGAGTTATGGTTGAAAAGCAAACAGGAAAATATGTAAGGTGCCTAAGGTCAGATGGAGGGGGAGAGTACTTCTCCAATGAATTCTTTGAATTTTGGAAGAAGAATGGTATTCGGAGACAGTTTACATGCAGATACACTCCGCATCGAAATGGAGTTGCTGAGCGGAAAAACATGCACATTGCTGAGATTGCGTGAGCATTGATGGAAGAGAAAAATATGCCGCATAGCTATTGGGCTGAGGCTGTTTCTACAGTAGTTTACATCATGAACAGGACTCCAACTGCAGCCATACATGATGTAACTCTAGAGGAAAGGTTTACTGGCAGAAAACCTGATTTGTCTCATCTGAAAGTCTTTGGATGCATTGCATATGTGCATGTGCCAGATGAGCTGAGAACTAAGCTGGATCCAAAAGCTGAAAAATGTGTGTTTATTGGATATTCCCTTGAGCAAAAGGGATACAGGTGTTATAACCCTGCTACACGTGAGTTGAGGGTAAGCACGGATGTTTTTTATGAGATGAGCAGCTAGTATGCTACTGAAAAAGAAGCTGTTGGGGGGGCTGATGTGAGTGTAAGTGTGGTTGCACAAAATGCAAGTCAGCAATCACAGACTTTGAGTGGACCAGGAGAGTCCTCATCTAGTGGGTCTGTTGATAGAGCATGGAGTGGCAGGCTGCATCATAATACCAGTCCTGTAAATGTGATTAGTACATCACATAAAGGCAAAGAGAAAGTGGTTGAGCCCCTTGGTATGCCTGACATTTCTGTAGGGCATTCTCATGTTGATGGAGAGAGTCTAGTGGCTCAGAGATGAGCCTTGATGAGGAGCTTGGGATCCCAGCTATGAGAACACCTGGTGTAAAGAAGGCTATGGAAGCCATGAATGCAAAGCTACGAAGATCTGGAAGAGTGAAGAATCCTGTGCAGAGGTTTACCTATGATGGTTATGTGGCACATCACTATGCATATATGGCAAAGGTTGTGCAGGTTGTAGAGCCCACATGCATTGATGAGGCTGTTGGAAATGTGTGTTGGGAGAAAGCTATGGATGAGGAGATGGATGCATTATATGGAAATGAGACTTGGGATTTAGTGCAATTGCCTGAAGGCAAGAAAGCCATTGGATGCAAGCGGGTGTACAAAGTAAAACATAACAGTGATGGAAGCATAAACAGGTATAAGGCTAGGTTGGTAGCCAAAGGATATGCGCAGACATATGGCATTGATTATGAGGAAACTTTCAGCCCAGTTGCCAAGATGGCAACAATGAGAGTTGTGATAGCAGTGGCTACGTCAAAGCAATGGTCTTTACATCATATGGATGTAAAGAATGCATTCTTGCATGGGGATTTGCAAGTAGAGGTGTATATGTTGTAGCCACCTGCTGGTTATGAGGATGTGAGTCACCCCGAGCATGTTTGCAAGTTAAAGAAAGCCTTGTATGGCTTAAAACAAACACCAACAAGAGCATGGTCTGACAAGATTTCAGAATATCTTGTCACTATTGGCTTTCATGTAGCCAATGCAGATTTCTCGCTATATGTGAGGCACGGTGATAGAGGGGTTGTGCTTGTTGTCATCTATGTAGATGACTTGATCATTACGGGGGACCATGATGCAGAGATCTTTGATGTAAAGATCTTGCTTAGACAGAAGTTTGAGATGAAGGATCTGGGGGAGCTCAGATATTTCTTGGGCATTGAGGTGATTAGGTCACCACATGGTATTGGATTACTACAGAGACAGTATGGCTTGGACATGTTGTCCAAGTATGGTATGACAAGCTGTAAGCCTATCTCAGTGCCATTGGATCAAAATGGTATTGGATTACTACAGAGACAGTATGGCTTGGACATGTTATCCAAGTATGGTATGACAAGCTGTAAGCCTATCTCAGTGCCATTGGACATGTTGTCCAAGTATGGTATGACAAGCTGTAAGCCTATCTCAGTGTGCCATTGGATCAAAATGGCAAGTTGAGTGCAGATTCAGGAGACATTTTGGAGGATCCTACTATGTATAGGTGCATAGTAGGAAGCTTGATCTATATGACGATCACCAGACCAGATTTGAGCTATGCTGTTGGGTTGGTGAGTCAGTTTATGCAGGTTCCACGAAAATCGCATTTGAATGCATTGAGATGCATTGAAAACAAACTGGGGAAATCTTATGGAAATTGCACTACGGCATTCCCAGGTAGCTACCTCCTCATCCCTATCTATCCATTTAACAAGTACCTCCTGGTACACTTTATGTCGGGCTTGTCTGTCTCGATACCCAAGAATCCTTTCCGGTTCATGTGGTATCTTTGGTGGAGTGATCAATTCCACCAAAATATCTAGAGAAACTACGTTCTCTAACCCGTGAGCTGATTTCTTCAGTTTACTGACATGGAAGATAGGATGTACTTGAGAACTCTCCGGTAACTCAAGTTTATATGCTACGTCCCCAATCTTCTTAAGGATTTTAAAAGGACCACAATATCTCGGAGAAAGTTTATTACACTTTCCCGTTTTCATGGTTTCTGACTGCGCAGGAACCTTGAGGAATACAAAGTCACCTTCTGCAAAGGTCACCTTTCTTCGTCCTTTATCCGCATAAGTTTTAGCGCGATCCTGAGCACTACGAATGCTCTCACGTGCGGCTCTGAGCATATCATTCATATCTTCAAGGAAATCCTTGACAAATTTAATCTTCTCCTTATCTAGGCCTACAGCCATCGGAGATCTTGGCTGGAATCCATACATTAACATGAATGGTGTAAATCCAGTCGTCGTCGTCGTCGCTGAATGCTTGGAGCTGTTATAGGCAAACTCCAATAAGGGCAAATATTCTTTCCAATTTGATTGCTTCTTACTTACATAAGAACGCAACATATCCTCGAATATTTGGTTAACTTTTTCAGTTTGACCATCAGACTCCGGATGATCTACCATACTCATACTCAGAGTAGTATCCAATTTTTTGAAGACTTGTCTCCAAAAATGACTGTTGAACTTTCTATTTCTATCCGACACTATATCTACGGGCAGGCCATATAGCTTGTAGAGATGTTCAATAAAGAGTTTTGCCAACTCTGGCGTTTTAACAATTTTCTTCGTGGCAATAAACTTTGCCATTTTAGTTGTCCACTACTACCCCCACCGAGTCATTCCCTCGACTCGTCTTGGGTAAACCGGTAATGAAATCCATGGAAATGCTTTCCCATTTCCCTTGAGGAATCTCCAGCGGGATGGAGTAGTCCTCCAACCTTAAGACGTTCGTGTTTATTGACCTGGCACTTACTGCATTTTAGCACATAAGTTTGGACGTTCTTAAACAAACTAGGCCAATAAAACTATCTTTTTACTAGTGTATAGGTCTTTTGAATCCCAGGATGACCTGCACTTGGACTATCAAAACTATACCCCGAAGGCTCGGCTAGCCTCTCCGGACTAACTCTCGCCTCGCTACCCGCCGCACCTACGGCCAGTCTCTCCGGACTAGCATTACATGCCGGCGATAAAGGTGGGCGCGACTGTGACAAAGTGTGTACGCGTACAGCACGCCAGACCTCTGTAAAGACAGGATCATGCTCACACAAGCCATGATTTGGTATTTCAACCCAAAACCTTAAGGCAAATTTCATGCCTTGATTTTGCATCATGTCATTAGCACATAAGCTAATGTACTGGAGAGCATTCTAGTAGTGCAAGTTCTTAGACCATGCTACTAGATATTTGTAGACTACGCTACCATGTTGCATCACCAACTTGTTAAAACTTCTCCTTGGAAAGCTCTACGGCCATAGGAGAAATAAACTAGAGCCAATCTAATCATGCATCACAAGGATTAGTTCCAAAGCTGAGAGATACTTCTCTCTTAGAGTAACATCTTTGCACAAGCATATGCTCTAGAATTTTGTTGAGTTTCTAACTACCATCAATCTACGGATGGTTAAACTCCACTCTAACTCAGAGTAAATGTAACTTTTTTGAAGATTTCCCTTCAAATATAACAATCAAACTTCCTATCTCTAATGCCATACTATATATGCGAGCAGACCATATAGTATGTGGAGATGTTTGATAAAGATTCTTGCACCACTACGGGTGTCTGGAGTTACATCTAATCACTTACAACTCTTTGTTGCTATTACCAGACACATCCCTTCAAGTATTGTCTGGACTTACACAACTATTCGAGTTTATGTGATATTTGAGGATATCCCTCCTTTCCCTCAAGAAAGGTTTTTGTCCTCAAAAACTCTACTCTCAAGCGGACTACGCGCTCGTGTCATAGGTCCAAGAATAAATCTAGACCATGTTTAATATCATATGTTGTATTCTTGAGTCCTTCCAAGAAACTTTTAAACATCTTGCAACGAAGATGTGGTATAGTGTCTACGCACATATGGTGGTACTATTGATAAACTGCTTTGCAACAACAGATCAGTGGTTTCACACTTGTAACAAAGTGCTTCATTGTTGCATATTATTACCCTTCATAAGCGGTTACACACTTATGAATCATTTGGGTGGGTTGTACCATTTATCAAGAAAATTTCAAACTACTAATAACCACATTATCAATCCACAGATAATGAATGAGCTTGCTGCAAAGCCATAGGTTGCTAGATAATTGATGGTAATTACACAAGCCCATTGTCTCATTACATCATACATTCAATATAAATGCAAACATCACAGTACTTCGTGATGATGAACTTAGGAATTTCATCCTATCCCTGTTTGGTGTTGGTATAAAGTATAACTATGAGAACATTATTTGCTGCCTCCTCATTATAGCGGCAAAGCTACCTACCCATCACAGGTGGCAATCTCTACCAAGCTATAACCAATGACAAGCAAATAAACGAGTACTCTTGTAAGAACTTCATAACCATATCTCACACCAAACTCATAATCACTACGGATTAAATGCCAGGGCTTGCAAAATTGAATGTTATCTGATAGGTAGAGGGGATCATCAAACTACGGATGATTTCGACAACTCACTAGGACTAGTGATGTGTAACTTTTAAGTTACTCCACTCTCCTTGCTTATTCCATACCATCGAATAAATCGGTCCCTCGATTTGAGCAACGTCAACATATTTATGAGTACCTCGATACTCATGGATTGTGGTTCGGTAATTTAAAATGTTGATCTAGAGTATCTTTCACTCGAGGATCTTATTTTATTAGCAGCTATGTATTAGTAGTGAGTAACTACGTACCCACTATAATCACACTAGTAGCTCCATACTAGTCTGTGAGTAATTCCGTACCCAATGGCGTACCTCCCCCGAGTGGGAGTACCATATACAGCCATCTATAACAAGATGCTTAAGTCACTTGCTGCTAAGAAGTGACTACACAAATTGACCCCTCCATTGCACATTGTAGTACAATTTCTGGTATTACAACATGAATTTTTGGACGTCCTTATCATAGAGGTCAACATAAAAACTAGTGCATAGGTCTTGTGGAGTCTCGGCTGACCTAACCACACCACTGGTGACTTTCTACAAAAAATGTGGCGCCGAAGTCACCACCTATGTACTTTAACTCCGTAAAGTACATGGTCTTCATCTATCATCTATGGAAAGTTCTCACCCCAAGCTCATCTTTTGCTAAATTCTCCGATTTAACAAAAGATATGTCTGCCTCCGAACACTCCGGTTCAGCCCCAGACTTTGAGTTTACTTCTTAACACTCCGGTTAAGTCAAAACTCACCAGATACAGTAGGATTTACCACTAAGCTCTCCGGCTTAGCCTTCTATCCTAACTCAGCCTGAGTTTATGTACACTACATATGTCGGATCCGATACAATAACAACCAGGCTCATCTGGAGTGAGATACTACTCACTATTGCCATGTAAAACCTTATTAAATCCATGGAATTCTCCACTCATTCCCAAGGGGTCTTACGACTTATAGGGTTTACACGCACATAAACTTTGTAAGCAAAATAGCCTGTCATGCAATATTACAATTGCTTATGTCATATGGTAGCAACTAACATGTGCTCACAATCGCACACTTATGTTGAACATAGGCAAGACTACGCTTGCAAAATGCTATAGGGCGTCCCCCATGCATGAAATTGTCCAACCAAACTAGTCTTACTGCTAACCTCTAGATTTAGATCACTCCGGAACTAAATCACTCTGTTAGCACTAGCACACCATCATGGTCTTGCTACCTAGAGCTTCTCCGAACTCTGTAAACTGGGTTTTATCCCAACTTATGGCTATATTTGGTAATTTTCAAAGTTCAAAATTTATCTTGCACACTTTATCACTACAGACAAGTGTACATAAAACCTGCCAAAGAGTCAAGTTACATGCACAAGCCTTGGCGTCCCATTCCACCAAGACTACAATTGATTCCGTGAGAATTTGATGTCCCATACCATCAAATTACCATCAAACCAATTGATGTGACATATAAAAAGGCTCTTTCCCCCCTCAAAAGATCACCACAAACTCTCGAGCAGTGGGATGTCAACGCATGGCAATAAAAAGAAGAGAAAACCATGCTAGTAAGTTTAAAAACAGTTCTCTTCGTCGATCAACTTCTATAAGGGCATTGAGCATTACATCTCAAGACTATACCCCTTCAGATTTACCTTTGATTTCTACAAATCAATCCTAAATCTAGTATTATTATCTAGGCGTATGCTAATCCCTCAGATTAGTACTCCTAGATAAACCATTCATTTGAGTACTGCTATAGCAGCACTGCTAGCTCCTTTATCCCAAGTAATACACACCTTAGGGATTACTTTTACCAGGCAATCACATGACTAAATCGAACTAGTCACTACTCTTTAGGCCCAAGTAGTGACACTATTTTGTTACTTTTAACAAGGGCCAGCTTGCCTCTACGGGCCAAGGCTCTGTTGTTGCTACAAACAGTAAGCAACTTGTTTGGACACAAGGCATAACCACATCAAGACTACGCTTGTACATGGTTCTCATTTGCCGAAGTTTATCACAATCTTCTAGCAATTGTTAAAAGATTGTGAAGGGTTATGAGCACTACGGCTCAATTAGGCTTACCTTGATTTCTCGTGATAAGCTCTTCATCTAATTTGGGCATAACTGACGCCATTGCCGATTCTCTTAGCCCAATAAAACACACCGCAGTTCTATAGCCAAACTACGTGACTTTGATGGTCAACACTAAGTCTATGCTCAGCTTAAATTTAGTCTCTCTGAACCAAATGTGTGATCACCACATGTGCTACTTTCGAGGCATTACGGCCATAGACATGTTCACTAGGCACAACGGCCATAGAACGGCTCTCTCAAAGGACTCGGCACTATGGCCGTGGGATTTGTCTCTCTCTTAGCACGCGACGCTACGGCCGTGTGCGGTGGGTCTCTTTCGTGGAAAACGGGCACTACGGCCACACGGCACGACAGCCATGTTGGTGGGTTTGTTTCGTGGGGTGTCTACAGAAGAACACATTTGTTTGTCACTACAGAACAAACACAAATTTGTCCGAACAAAAACTTTGACTCTAGCAAGACGACGTTCGCAAAAGTATAAACTGAAATCTGGTGAGGCTACGCTCCCAAAGTCTTCATAAAAAATAAAATAAAAATTGTCGAGAGGCTGTGCCTTGCCGGGATTATCCCTTGCGGGGATTAACTTTCCTCCCCTTCTGAGAGAGGATTCATTTGAAATTTTCTCATTTTTAATTGCATAAAAATGAATAATAAAAATATAAATAAAAGAAAAAATGGTTTTTAACTCTTTTCTTTTTCTTTTCTTTTTCTTTTTTTTCTCCTTTTTCTGGCCGCCTGCAACGCTGCTGATGGGGCTGGCCGGCGCTGCCGCCTGGCTGGCCGCCGCTGGCCTGGCTGGCTGGCCGCCGCGCCTGGCTGGCCTGGCCGGCTGGCCGCCGCCTGGCCACTTGGCTGGCCTTCCGTTGCACAGCGTAGCCGTCAGAGCCTAGCGCTTGGGCTCTACGCCCCTCAGTCTCGCTGGTTTTTGCTTTCAGCAGCATTCCACACGCCCGCCGTAATCTGCTGGGCTGGCCATTTGCCTTATACAAGACAAGCCCCCCCAGCCAACCATGCCTGGGCTGTTCTTCGCCGTTTCATTTTTTGCTTCTCCACGCAGGTCAGCCATGCCTGGGCATTTTTGCTCTTCGCCTTGGGTGTTTTCGCTTCACCGGTCACTCTTTGCCTGGGTGTTTTTGCTTCACACACAGCAGGCTCCGTGGGTTCTACGCCCCCACCAGCCGCACTCCTGGGTTCTACGCCCCCACCCACTCGACATGGTCACTGGTGGGCTGCTCTTCGCCGACATGGTCACTGGTGGGCTGCTCTTCGCTGACAATGGGACTGGTTTCGCCCCCCACCCCCACACACGGTGTGGTCTGCGCCCCCCCCACCTCAACACACAGGTCCTTCGCAGACTGTGGGGCTGCTCTAGCAGTCGTGGGGCTGTGTCGCTTCCCCACGCACAGTAGTGGGCTCTCGCCCCTCGCCTCCCCCCCCCCCCCCCCCCACTCCCACACATAGCATACAGATAGGCGATTCTCTCCTACCAAAAGAATTACAATTTCAACGCAGAGAGACAAAACAAAACGAATTTCGCTTACTTGCTGTGTGTGACGGGGAGAGAGAGAGAGAGAGAGAGAGAGAGAGAGAGAGAGAGAGAGAGAGAGAGAGAGAGAGAGAGAGAGAGAGAGAGTTCTTCCCCTCCATTCTTCCATGGCCGCCTCCCTCCACACCCTCCATTCGAGATAAGGGTGAGAAGATTGTGGATGAAAACCATCGAGTGGGCTCCGGTCCCCCGTTCACGCACGGACTCTCACGATTCCCTCGAACCACGCTCTGATACCAGTGTTACATTCCCGTAACGCCGCTAACGGGCGTTACCACAAGAGGGGACGGCCTCTGGCTCACCACCCAGCCATAGAGGAAGAATGAGGATTGCCCCTCATCCCCAAGGCTATATAGTGTGTGGCTTGCCATCCACACTAGCCTGGCCGCCCATGACTCCGCATGGGCGTCCTCTCCCACTGAACCCCGGATATAGCCATCCGATCTGCCGTCGGTCTCACAGGCGTTACAGCCTACGTGACAGGTCTACTTTGCATTGTGGACTATTCTATGAGACTGGGATAGAGATATGTGTACATGGGTACACAGATGCTGATTGGACTGGTAGTATCTCAGATAGAAGATCTATCAGTGGCTTCATGTTTTCTTTGGGGAGTGCTGCTGTGACTTGGAGCAGCAAGAAGCAGCCTACGGTTGCTCTATCCAGTACAGAGGCCGGGTACAGAGGAGTTGCTATGGCAGCATGTGAGGTAGCTTGGTTGAGAAATCTACTTGCAATTCTATCAGTGGATAGACAAGTTGTCATTTTCTGTGACAACATTAGCAGTATACAGTTGGCCAAGAACCCAGTTTTTCATGCTCGTATGAAGCATATAGAGGTCCACTACCATTTTGTCAGAGAGAAGGTCTTGGCAGGAGACCTTGACCTTGTTTATGTCAGCACACAGGATCAGGTAGCTGACATCTTCACCAAAGCATTGGGTACAGAGAAGCTCCGTAGATTCAGGGCTTCGCTTGGTGTACATGAGATGGAGTTGAGCTCGAGGGGGGGTGTTGAATATCGAGCTCATCTAGTGAGGCGGTGGACACTGATGACCCGCCTGGGGGATAGGCCCCACACTTACACCACTAGCATGGTTGGTGAGATCTTGGGTGATATGCGGCCAGTGGGATGACAGGCTGTGTGACAGCCATTCTAGAGACTGGCATAGTTATAGCACCAGCTCATTTAGTTGGGTTCACACTATAGAGAACCCTTGTATGTATTGGTTGAGTACCTTTCATATTATGTGTACTCTTATCTTTGTATATGGTGTGTTGAGTGTTGAGTGAAGAAAAAAGAAGATTTTCAGCCTCTCACCTTGTGTGTTCTCTATTAGGGTTTTGTGAGTGTGTGTGTGCCTGCAAGAGCTCAAGCTCTCTTCCCCCCTGCATCTTTTCATTCACTCCTTAGCTTCTACTAGCATACAATCTATGTCTTAACAATTCTAGATTAGCCATCGAAGCTCCCTTCACAAGAGCACATAGGTGTGGGGCTTTACCATCTATTGTATCACCTGAGTAATCACTTCAATAATACAATATTATTATCTATATTTGTTATTGTGAAATTTGAGTTTTAAAGTTTTGTGCTATGAAATATCCTACTTCTTATGATCTTTCTCTTATATACACTACACGTTGTGTTCTCTTACATGATGGTATCAGCTCTGGCTTGGTATAAAACTTCCTTTGTAATTACTATTAGCAATCCCCTTTAGAGAACTGCCATGGACAAATGGCTGCAATCCACATGAGTATGCTCTCCACCCTAAATATGATAGATCTCTACTAATATAAAGAAGAAAGATAAGGATTCTAACTCTTCAAATTAAAATAAAAAGTTAAATGCTTTTACTAACAAGAAAAGGCACATAGCTAGAATATAGAAAAAGGCAAGAAGATTCCAAGAATGGCACTCTAAAGACCAAGGAAGAATCTAAACATGTTGCAAAAATAGAGCTATTTATTGCCATGAAGAAGTTTTATACCAATCATCCTATGCTATGATATTAGTAGATGTCTCACTACACACTATCAGCTGTGGCTTGGTATAAAACTTCTTTTGTAATTACTATTAGCAATCCCCCTTAGAGAACTGCCATGGGAAAATGGTTGCAATCCACATGAGTATGCTCTCCAAGCTAAGTATGATAGCTCTGTACTAATATAAAGAAGAAGGATAAGGATTCTAACTCTTCAAATTAAAATAAAAAGTTAAATGCTTTTACTAATAAGAAAAGGCACACAGCCATAATATAGAAAAAGGCAATAAGATTCCAAGAATGGCACTCTAAAGACCAAGGAAGAATCTAAACATGCTTCAGAAATAGAGCTATTTATTGCCATGAAGAAGTTATATACCAATCATCCTATGCTATGATATTAGTTGATGTCTCACTGCACACTATCAGCTCTGGCTTGGTATAAAACTTCTTTTGTAATTACTATTAGCAATCCCCCTTAGAGAATTGCCATGGGTAAATGGTTGCAATCCACATGAGTATGCTCTCCAACCTAAGTATGATAGCTCTCTACTAATATAAAGAAGAAGGATAAGGGTTCTAACTCTTCAAATTAAAATAAAAAGTTAAATGCTTTTACTGACAAGAAAAGGCACATAGCTAGAATATAGAAAAAGGCAAGAAGATTCCAAGAATGGCACTCTAAAGACCAAGGAAGAATCTAAACACGCTATAGAAATAGAGCTATGTATTGCCATGAAGAAGTGTGTAGTGAGATATCTACTAATATCATAGCATAGGATGATTCTTAGATCATCGACATATAGTGGGGCTTCTAGGCATATAGCCAGTGGTATTAAGGATTGGTATTCTTCCCTAAAGCCTATGGGAGATAACATCATGGTGGCAGTGGGCAATGATGCAAAGTGCCCAATAAAAGGTTCGGTTACTATTTTACGGGTTTGATTTTTTTGCGAGCTTTATTTGGAGATAAGATAGTTTTATGCGAGCTTGTAAGAAAAATGATACATTTTGGTGAGCTTTTATATAGTAAGTATTTATGAAAGAGAAATAAATACATTCACATACATACATACATACATATATATATATATATATATATATATATATATATATATATTCTCAAACACACCTACCTACCTACCTACATTTTGGTGAGCTTTTATATAGTAAGTATTTATGAAAGAGAAATAAATACATTCACATACATACATACATATATATATATATATTCTCAAACACACCTACCTACCTACCTACATATATTCTCAAACACACCTACCTTCCTACATATATGCATACATATATACATACATACATATATACATACATACATATATACATACATACATACATGCATGCATGCATACTCCCAAACATATACATGCATGCATACATACATACCTACATACCTACCTACCTACCTACCTACATATAAACACACATTTTATGTCAAAGAAACTTAAATATAGGCACAAACATACCTATCTATGTACCTTTCTTCCAATATTTATTTCAACACAAGTAAAAACAAGTATACCCGGCTCATATTTTCTTACAAAAAGATTGAGTTCACATTTCCTTACAAGAAGATATATGGTTGGTACAACTCCTTTACCATAGCGTCGCAAGCTACCTGCAATAAGACTTTAGAGTACGTGACAGTATACTCCATCCCAAAGCAAGACAAAAATATTGGGTTCAAATTTTCTTACAAAAAGATTGACTTCACATTTCCTTACAAGCTTAAGTAGGCACAAACATGAAAGGCTTGATTAAAGCTTAAGTATAGGCACAAACATCCTTGCTTCGAGGACGTGATAGTATATTGCCCACTTCCTCTGGTGATAGTGTTGGTTGATGCATTACCATATCCTCATTCTTATGTAATCCCAAAACTCGCAAGAAGACAACATAGATATGCTTACATGCAACGTAAGACTTTCCTCTAGATTCTCTTTGCATGAAATCAGGACATGTACACCAAGGTTGTACCTTGATGTGTATAAAATAGTCCTCTCCACTCTCATATGCCAAATGAAAAATAGAGTAGGGGGATGGCTGCATTGCACTCTCATTAAGGACTGTCGCTGTCATGGCCTCGGCACTACCAATCCTCTTTTCTGCTTCTTTGGAAATCCAATGCCGCCACTTGGTTGATCTCTTTGTATTCTGTGTAGCATCATGTGGCCTCTTGTCACTTTCTTTGTTGCCTGCTGCTTGTGTGGACATTTCTCCCACCCCTGACACAAAAGGTCTTCATGAGTAACGTCTAACTTGAACCCTGCCTTTACTAATTTCTCTACCTCTTGGCTGGTTATGTTGGTCCCAACATCCACTTTCCACATATCTGGGTATGATGGCTTGTATATTATGTTTGGATCTACATGCCATGTGTGTGAAACATCTGAAGGATGAAACCACATCATTTGAGCCTTTGGCCCTCCCGGACCAGGATGTCGTCGCTCTGAGTGTAGAAGCTAGGGGCAACAACTCCAATAGAGCTTCCCTGTATGTATGAGTTGCACTTAAGTCTTCCATCAATACCTCCCAAACATTTGACTTTTGAGTTCAATGGGGTTTGTCTAATGGCCCACATTGTGCATCCAACGGCCTCTTCCTTTACATTGCATTTGTCCTTCGCTCATTGTGCCATAATGTTGTTTAGGCTCTTCATGTCCGCCGACATCTTTGTTTCCTCCAGTCATCATTGGACTTTTTGGTCCTCCCCTTGAAGCGTGACTTGCTGCACTGTTTGTTCTAGATCTATCTCCAAAACTTACTCTTCTTGCTGTTCCCCGGTTTTGATGATGTCTGCTCTACATGACATAACCTGGACGATGTGAGCATTGGTCTACTTCCATTGTCCTCACCCTCTTTCGTTGAATAGTCTCCTTATCTCCATGTAGAGGCCTTAATTCCTCATACATAGGAGTATTAGCTACTGTTTCATGGACCATGCGAGCCACTTGTGGTGGTGTCGGTCTTGACCTTGCTGCCACCCTGTCCAGCAACTTGCTCAAGCTTGGTCCCTCACCTTTGTGCTTCCTCATCTGATATGCATATTGCTTTGCACTTTGTAGTAAAGCGTTTGCCATATCTGAAATGCACGCATCATACAAGCTAACCTTTTCCTTGTATCCTTCACTAGCAAGCCAGCTCCCATGTACACTTTCAGATAAGTTTGTTCGAGGGGTTTGTGCTAAATCCACCGAGCTTAAGACCACCTGCACACAAGAGGTTTCATACATGAATTCACAAAATTGACTCCAATGCAAATACATCCATACAACATATCATTTCTCCATAAAATTTCTCACCCTTGACATGAGGTTGCCCCAATGTGCTATTCGTACTTCCCACCCACCAACTCATCCACGTATCCATTACTGATAGTTTTCCCTCATGAACATGTCCATTTCTCCACCACTCACGAATCTCTTTACTTTTTAAGAAAGCTGACTCCTTATTGGTTGCCAATCTCCATTCTTCACACAAGTCAATATGGTGTTGTCGACTTTCTGCCTTCACGCATTGTTTATTAGCATGCTTCATCAAACTTTGTTTCCAATGGAATAAGCACGTTCGCTCCCTGTCCTCCATAATGTTGTGCAGACTCCCATTGAAGACGGTCCTACTAACTGCACACCAATTTGACCTTGCTTTATCAGCCCCACCATAAACCCATAGAAGTGTGTGGGTGCATAACCACATTGCTCCATTGTGCTATTCAGCATTTCCCAAAATAGTACTTGGCTTTTTGTATCCTCCTCATTCATTTCGCATGTGGCAATTGTCAATAGCTCTTGAACACTATAAGATTTTAGAGAGAATTTTTTTCAATCAGCTAAATATCATTCAAGGTAAATGAAAGAAAGGACAAAATTGAAGTACGTAGTCTCACCTTGGGTCATAAACATGACAAGCCATTGTTGACCAACCAAAAACTTGATAAGTGTGATCAAACAAAACCTAGGACTTTGACAAGTCACCTCCACTATCACACCGCATGCGATTCACCAAGTCCACGACTAATGCTAGTCCTCGCAAAGACATCTTAAAGACATAACATTTGTCTCATCAGGGCCACCTTGTCCTGGGAAACGGCTACCTTGTATAAATGAATAGCGAGATCTTCTCTGTATAAGAAGGATGCTATCAAAGCCCTCTCCTGCCGGTATCAATTTTCTTTTCTCCTGGGATACAATCCAAAAAATTGCAGAGCTCATGATCCCCAATACTTGTAGGTAGCTCATCATTTTAATTCATCATGGAGGAAAACAGCATATCCTTCACAATATCCATTTGTATTTTTCGAGGACCTGCACTTCTCTGGGCTTTTAACACTTGAGAAACAAACATTTTCACTTGAGAAACAAACATTTGTATTTTTCGAGGACCTGCACTTCTCTGGGCTTTTTAACACTTGAGAAACAAACATTTTCACGTGCTCCAACATTGACCTTGAAGTTCCTGGTTGAACTGGATGTTCATGCAGCCTAGTGTGGAGCATCATTCTTGTAATAGTTGTGTCACGAGGCATTACGTAATACACAACACATCTACACACTTGCACACAGTGTGCAGTTTTGCGACAAAAGTGACAAACTATTTTAGTTTTCTCATCCTCTGTCAAAAGTCCAGCTGCAATCTTTTTTGTCAGATGTCCATGAAAGAAGGTGTTGTTATACCTTTTATTGTTCAAGTAAAAAGTTCAAGTAAAAAGGACAGCTGAGCCTATGGCACTCCAAAGTACCAACACAATAGCTAATATGCACGGTACAACTTACAGACATGTTTGATGTTACAGGACATGTCCATAGGTGACCATCATATTTTTGCTCCATTCCATCCATATTTCCTATTTTGCCATATGTTGGTGGAAACTCTAGGATGATGGAATCACCATCATAATGTCTTGGATGACTCGAGTAACTTTTTCCAACAATGAACGTAGAAGAGAAGGTTCCTCCTTCTTACGAAGAACTGAACGTATACTCTCTGAAGCAATACATTCATCTTCAGAGATATTGTGCTTTGAACCTTTTGGATTGCTCGTGCCTTCACCTGGTTGCAAAACAGTTGCTGAGCCATTCAAGTCACTCTCAGAGAAGGAGCTCGAGATATGAACATGGGTGTTTTGTGTCCCTAATTCTTTATCCACTGAAGTCTCCAAATGTCGGACATCTTGGGCAATGTCATTAGCACTAGAATCAAGACTATCAGCAGCACAGAGAGGACTACATTGTAGCATATATGTTTTACTTCGAGTAATATCTACGAGGTAGTTTTTATTGCCCTCCATATCATAATGAGCGATGATTTCTTGTAGGCTTCCGTTGGTCCTAGAAGCTTTCACTCCAGAAAGGGCATGTGATGAAGGCAGAAACCCTTGTAGATATCCATGACTGACAAGCGTAGTCTAGTGGAGAAGTATTAAAGTTTGAGATTTTTTGCTACAGCCATCAAGCTCCCACTCAAAGGTGACAATGTGCTCCATAGGACAAGAGAGACGAAAATGTGAAATGAAAATATAAAAACGAAGGAACAGGTGGACTTTATGAAACAAAAATAGAAGATCAGGTGTCTAGGCCGAATCAATCATTATCAGGTAAGGCGGCTGAAATGATAAAACAAGGTAGAGCAATCACGATTGAGAAGAATGAAGGTGGTTGAAATGATAATACAAGGTGGAGCAATCACGATTGAGAATGAAGGCGGTTGAAATGATAAAACAAGGTGGAGCAATCACGATTGAGAATGGTCATGACAAAAAATATATATATATATAATATACAAATATATATGTATCTACAAATATATACTACAAATATATAAAAAATATACAAATATATACATTTATTGGTTCTAAGTATTATTTTTATAAAAGGCTAGTCTCTTTGTAAATACACACACACACACACATGTCTATATTTATATATTATAGTGTATATATTTTAGGCTAAGAATCTATTAGGATATATGTATTTTTGTGTGTGTGTGTGTATTTACAAAGAGACTAGCCTTTTATCTATTTTAGGATATATGTATTTTAGTGTGTGTTGTGTGTATTTACAAAGAGACTAGCCTTTTATCTATTTTAGGATATATAGATATATTAGACTATATATCTATTAGGCTACACACACACACACACACACACACACACACACACACACACACACATTTATAAAAATACATATAGCTTAATGTGTGTGTGTGTGTGTGTGTGTGTGTAACCTAATAAATACCTAGACTAAAATATATATATATACATATATACATAGCCTAAACTATATTCTCTCTCTCTTTTGAGCCTAAATATTTAAAAAAGTTTTAAAAGAGCATGAGTTTTCTCTTTGTTGTACATACACACACATATATATGGCTAAAAATGTATTAAGCTATAGATAGACACACACACACATATATGGTACACATATTTTAGGGTACATGTATTTTGTTGTGAAGGTGTGGATACTCTCAACTCAACAGGCGAACAGGCTAACGCATCTGTGAAAAGAGGTACTGTTCTCTCTACTGTTCTTTTTTTGTTAAATTTAGAGCCGGCGGCTATGTTGGAGGTGGCGGCGATGGAGAAGATGGCTCGGGCATGATCTCCTCCCTTGCCCCCGTTGCTCCAGCCACTCCAGGCTCTGTCGAGAGCCTGGAGTGGCTGGAGCAATGGGGGTAAGGGAGGCATTGTCCAAGCAATTTGAGAGACCGCGGCGGCGCTGGAGGCGGAGGAAGGCGGTGGTGTTGGAGGCCGAGATGGAGGTGGAGGAGGCGAAGGAGGCGAAGATGGCGCTGGAGGCCGAGATGAGGCATGGAGACGTAGGAGGCCCGTTGCTCCAGCCACTCCAGGCTCTGCCGGGAGTGGCTGGAACAACGGGGGCAAGGGAGGCATTGTCCAAGCAATTTGAGAGACCGCGGCGGTGCTGAAGGCAGAGGCGGTGGCGCTGGAGGCCGAGATGGAGGCGGAGGAGGCAGAGATGATGCTGGAGGCCGAGATGAGGCGTAGGAGGCGTAGGAGGTGGTGGCGCTAGATGCGGAGATGGGGGTGGAAGGCGAGGTGGATGGAGATGGAGGTGGAGGTGGTTCTCCAGTGCACTTCTCCCCCCTTGCCCCCGCCGTTGCTCCGGCCACTCCAGGCACCTGGCAGAGCCGGGGGATGGTCTGCGCTATCAACTTCCTAAAATATATTCCATGGGAAAGAAAGTGGGATTGGTCATGCATCGAATAATGTCTGTTCATGTGGAATCAAGTTATTTGTATGAGAATGGAGAACGGGTAAGTCATAATCTCTCAAATATTTCCCTTTATGTATACATGTTATGTGGTATGGATATCCAAACATAATGTTTTCTCGTTATGGTAGGTGGATACATTGGCGCTTAGTATGTTCTATCGAGTAAATTGCCATGTCCCTATTATTGATCGTGAGGCTGGGCAAAATGTTTCAAAGAAGTTATTCAATGCTCAACGAAATTTCATTTTTGAGAAGAATAAGAAGCATCCATTCCAACGCACGATGGTCTTGGAGCGCTACATTCGAGGTGGTGCAGAAAGATCTCCTATGTTCTTTAGGTGAGACAATTTTCATTTTGTTCATTTTGTTCATTTTGTTCATTTTCATAGCTACTTTTTCAAAATACTTAGATGCACGTTTATGATTGGATTTCATTGTAGGTGGCTAGTGGAGACCTTCTCAAGTGAAGGAGATGGTGTCTTGGACGTTTTTGCGGGATGTGGAGGCTTGGGACGTTCATGCCAAGAGTTAAAAAGGCACTATATGGGGATAGAGAATGACATGGAGGTAGCCAAAGCATGTCTGGGAGATTTCTCATTAGGTCGGGATGACACGTAGAAGAATGCTATAATTTGTGGATCAAAAGACTTTGTAATCGAGATTGTCATGGTTTGGAAGTTTAAAGATCGATCTATACATTTTTTATCTTTAAAAGATTGTGTTATATATTTAAGTAAGTAAGAAAGTATGTATGTAATGTATGTATATATGTTAGTGCTGCATAGGTAGCTCTTGTATGTATGTATGTATATGTATATGTACGAGGTGTATGAATTTAGGTAGATATATGTATATATATAATTATATCAATAAGTATGATATGGATCAAAAGACTTTGTAATCGAGATTTTCATGGTTTGGAACTTTAAAGATCAGTATATACATTTTTTATCTTTAAAGGATTGTTTTTTTATATTTAAGAAAGTATGTATGTATGTATGTATGTATGTATATATGTTAGTATGTAGGTAGCTCTTGCATGTATGTATATATATGTATATTTTGTATATGTATGTATGTATATATGTTAGTATGTAGGTAGCTCTTGCATGTATGTAGGTAGCTCTTGCATGTATGTATGTATATATGTTAGTATGTAGGTAGCTCTTGCATGTATGTATGTATATGTATATTTTGTATGTGTATATGTATGAGGTGCATGAATTTAGATAGGTATATGTATATGTATATTTTATATGTGTATATGTATGAGGTGCATGAATTTAGATAGGTATATGTATGTATGTATATATCAAAAGACTTTGTAAGTAATATTTTTATGGACTAGATCTTTAAAAGACTGAAATTTATATTGTTGATCTTTCAAAGCTTGTTATTTATATGTAAGTAAGTTCTTGGTCCTTTACAAAGCTCATAGTAAGTTCATGGTCCTTTGCAAAGCTCGGACTCCTTGTTCATTGCTCCAAAAAGCTCGGCAAAAAAAGCTCCAAAAAAAAATCCCCCCTATTTTGCTTATGCCTAAATAAGGTTGTACAAAAAGTCATTCTAATGTTATTTGGGTTCTGGACATGAAGAGAAACCTCCTTTTGTCTTTGCCATTCAGGGACCGTGACCTGCAAGGATTCACTTTGACAAAGAATGGTGCAATCATTCTTGATAGATATGATAAGGTCATTGCAAAAGGCATTTGGAGGAACAACTTATATGAGCTTTTGTCGTTTGCAATCTAGACCGACTTGAATAGTATCAAACTTTGGCATGAGAGATATGGGCATCATTGGGTTGTCCCTGTTCTTTGTATGGCACTAAGGCTTCCCAGTTATTAGAGATGTCCATATCACATGCATTTAAGACCCTATATATAAATCCCCTTTTTATATTTTTTTAAATTTTTAAAGGACCTTATTGTATACAAACTCCTCTTTATAAAAGGGTCTAATATATATATAATGTATCCTTCCATATTTTTTACACCCCCTATGTATAAATATTGCAAAGGAAACCTATAAATATACTACTTGTATACACTATTTATGGCATGATTTAAAAATATATCGTCGGTTAACTCACGTGATATCATACATTTATGAAGAGTGACTACCCTGGGGCTAGACCACATCAAAGAGATCCTCCAACTTCAAAAGATGGTAGTTTGATGTAAGTCTTTACACTAGATCTCAATTTAAGCTTGAGCTTTGTATGTCTAACTTATTATTTAATAGATATTCTTAAATTTAAAAGCTTGAATAACCCCCCCCCCCCCCTTGAGCGTGTGTTAACCGCATTTCCAGTATGGCGGTTAACTCGGTGATTAGCTTAGGTGGGCCCACCAACATATTTTTCAAAGGCCGTCTTAGCTAAGCAAGTGGTCATCATTCATCAAGTTATTTCAAAAGGGTCACTTGTAATTTTTGAACTGCCCGAGCGGGTTTTTTAGCACTTCGTGGAACATTTTATGGGTTTTTCCCGCTCAAATGAGCACATCACGATGTAAACAAGGGATGTCCAAGCTAAGTGTAATGCCAACATCACATACACATGTATACTAGTAGGTGTAGAGACACATAGTTCTCATATTTACAAAATGGCCGCCCAAGTTTGGGTGCCCGACCACTTATAAGTTTTGTATAAATAACAATGTAAGAAATGAGAACACACACTTCACTTGTGCAATCTTAGAGCTCTTGTGTGCCTCTTATTATCTTATCCTCTTGCTAGTGTGTGTGTGTGTGTGTGAGAGAGAGAGAGAGAGAGAGAGAGAGAGAGAGAGAGAGTGTGTGTGTGTGTGTGTGTGTGTGTGTGTGTGTGAGTGTGTCTTACAAGTTATTTGATTGCACCATCATGGCTATGGAGCTATGAGCAGGTATGTATGAGGAGTCAACATCAAACATCGTTGGTGACAAACGGTGGATCCACAACTAGCTACTACAAGTGGTTGGAGAGCCTCCTTGGAGAGCTCTAAATGGGTTAGCACAAGCATCTCTATGACAAGTAAGTATTTCTCCCTTAATCCTAAGCACAAGCATCTCTATGACAAGTAAGTTTTTGCAAGAGAGAAATAACATGAGGCTCTTGGCTAATAGAAGAGATAATGGCATCTTGTAATTCGTCATCTCTAATGCAGGAGATAACATGCTGACAGGCATTAGATGGAATATGGCTTGGAGGAACTGGCTTGCCTCCAAGAAAGGGTAGAATCTGAAAAATCAAAAGAAGAGAAGTGTTAATAGTTTTTTTATAACGTTTGTCTCCTTCAATCGATAAGCCCATAAGGGCATAATTATCGTGGACAAATGCTCTATCTATAATGATATCTGGGTACTACTTAAAGACTATCGACCAAGGCATAATGATAGTGAGTCCATATATCATTATAGATGAAATCTCGGGCTGTAGGAATCTCTCTCCAATACCCGAAGGTACTGTAAAACTGTGTCATGTGTGTGTGTTTTGCCTAAATTAAAATACATAATTATACACAGCTGACAAAACGTCAGAAGACCAAAACAACTCCGACAAGTAAATGGAAAAAACTGTATTATTTCATTGAAATTATACAAGATTTTCAAGTGAAGAAACAATGTTTCAAAAGAACAAAATTGCCCATAGGCTTTACTATCCAGCAACAACATCAACCCAAAAACATCCTATTTGAAAAGGTGAGCTCTGTTACCTGCATCCATACACAAGCAATAACAGAAATGTTAGTTCCTGTGCATATTACAGGTGTCGTAAAGCCCAACCACGTGTTATAGATGTCCAACAAATAGGATTTTTTAAAGTTAACATTTGAATCATTATGAAATTTATCAAGAATATCATTGTCAGATATTCTACAAAGTTTGTAAGCCCATCAGTTATTCATGAATATTCTAACATTTGTAATATTTTAATATTAACCAAAGCCTTAATCTGGCCACAAGCAGTCTAAAATTAGTTCTGCACTTAGACAAGATTGGTGCAGATCCCTGAAAAATTGCAGTTCCGGTTTTTACCTACCAGATACATTCATTACAGATTATATACCATAAGTCCTCCCATAAATAGCCTATATGCATCCAGTTCCTGCAATAATCCATTTAATATGGACTGCTCAATGTGGTTAGACAACTATAATATGTCAGCAATACGACAAAACAGAGCATCATGCAATCCATGAACATCTAACAAAACAACTCACTATGAGATTTGCCAAAAACAATGAGGAAATAGCATGGCACACATGCCACTATTCCACAGAAAGGTAGACTCCACCTATACATCTATCCCTATGGAATCAAGGCATCAACCATCCTGTATAAGCTAGCAAACATGTATGAAGCCATCAAAGGGAGAATAAATTGCAAAATCTTCAAGGCCATTCAGTTAGCAGCAACAGGCGTAAACTGAACAAGTGCATTTGTTAAAAATATGTACCTGATTAATCGAAGGAGGCGCACCCCCGGATGTAGCCAGAGACAAAGCCATATCTACTGTAACAAGCACAAAGGACTAAGTGAGTGGATAGACCACTCACCTTGAGTTATATAGAAAGCCATGCACCATCTATGTAGAGCTCCCGCCATTCGCAGCAGAGACGATCTAGGGCCCCAGTCGTTTTGCAGGCGAATATCCGAGTATTCATGGAAGTAAAGAGGCAGACGGCTACCAAACCCAATGCCCACCATATATAGCATAACCTAATAAATGGTTATCAATACACCAAGGCTAAATCTAGCCCAAAAACACCAAGGATGCAGTACCAAGGGTCCAGTCATGTGCCAATCTAAATTAGTTAAAAAGATCTTTGTAGGAAGATAAATTAGTTAAGGATCCAGTCATATGCCCCACAATTAGAATGAGGTTACTAACTCATTTTTTTTTTTAAAGGAAGCAAAGAAATCTTGTAATATAGAATAAGAGTGCCAGCCTAGCAACCAAATAGTTCTAATGCAAGAGAAATGTGTGTGTGTGTGTGTGTGTGTGTGTGTGTCTTACAAGTTATTTGATTGCACCATCATGGCTATGGAGCTATGAGCAAGTATGTATGAGGAGTCAACATCAAACATCGTTGGTGACAAACGGTGGATCCACAACTAGCTACTACAAGTGGTTGGAGAGCCTCCTTGGAGAGCTCTAAATGGGTTAGCACAAGCATCTCTATGACAAGTAAGTATTTCTCCCTTAATCCTAAGATTAATCTCTCATTACTGTGGGCATGGCACTTCTATGAGTATTTCCTTGGTGAGTGGGAAGATAAGCGTAACATTGGCACCATTGCAGGGGAGGCATGGTATCTAGCCTTAGTTGTGTGGCATTCTTTGAGTTACTCCTTGCATTTTCTTTCAATCTAGCTCATTTTGTGTGGATAACAGAGTGGATAGGCTAAGGAAAGATAGGAAAAGAAGGAGATAAGGTTATGGAGATTTTAAAAAATATATTTTTGTGTTATATATATATTTTTAGAGTAATAGGAGTGTGGATTTGTGTTATTGTGTGTGATTTTTGATTTGTGTTAGGATTTTTGTGTCAAATGAGTTTTTGTAAAGAAAAAAAACGAAAATTTTGATTTTCTTTTTTTTTCTTTTTATGCATTTACAATAGCCTTAATTAGCTTAGAATTAAGCTAGTTACTCAAAAATTTGCTAATTGCACTCGAATATATTAAATAGCCTCTCATTTTCATCAATCTAGATGCATTTAACCTTGCATTTTATGCATTTTTCATAGGATTAGTTCACTTCAATAATCACTCTATAAGAGTGATTAATGAAGCTTAATTGCTCATAGCTCTCTCATTTGGACTCTAATACAAAATCTAAGCATAGATTTGGAATCAAGGAGTTGAGATTGAGCTATTACAAACCTCAAAACCCTCTTTACTCACACTTGAATTTTTAATGTAATTAATTAGGTGATTAAGGATTATTTATTTTTAATCATTAATGAAGGATTTTGAGACCTTCTATGGAAGGAGATGGAGTTTATGATTGCTTACATTTATGTTTTTATCCATTCCAATTGTGTTTGAGGAGATTTGGGGGTATTTGCAGGTATTACCTCTCTCTTATGCATAACGGGGAGTAGAAAGAGAGCATCATGAGCCTCTATCTCCGGAGTCAACCGGGCTTCCAACAGAGATTTCAACTTCATATTTGGAATCAGGATATCAAAATATATAACCCCTAATCACATTTTAGCTAAATTCTACCATAAAAAAATCACTTAATTTTGGTCATGGCTGAAAATCAAGTGTATTTTGTGTCTTTTACCTTGCTTGTAGCTTAATTATTTATTAGGAGAGGGTTTCTAGAGTGGTGGAATCACTTGCTAGGACCTTTCATAGTTCAAACACCACATTGGTAAGTTTAGGTAATGTCCAGGGCTACTCTCTTTGTGGGAAAAGTATTTAGTTTGAGGGCATTCCAACCCCCTCAAACACCACTTCTTCATTACAAAGAGAGCGCACACTCTAGGCCGTGATGAGCACAGTGGTGCAATCTAGGCAAAAAGGGTTCTCATTTAAGCACCGACAAATACTTAGAGATGACATTCTAGGCATCTACAAGTGCACGGAGAAATGGTAAGTTTTGGTGATCATCTATCACATGTGCCATTTAGCAACATACTCTTTTGGCAAGTCCATTGAGTCTCTAGGCACCTACATATAGTGTCAAAATGTCGTCAAAATTTTAAACTTTTTATCTTAAGGATTAATATTTCGGAAGACTGGAGACTTGCCAGGGCTTGTAAGCAAGTGGACAAGGAGTGGACAAGCAAAGCTTGTAAGCAAGTGGGAAGGAGTGGACAAGCAAACCTTGAAGCTTGTAAGCAAGTGGACAAGTTCAAGACAAAACACCCTTCAAAATCGACATTTGGGACATGCTAAAGAGCTTTGAGAGGAGGTTAAACCCCACAAGTAAGATCTAGAACTTCAGTTATGCATGTTTTTTTCTCATTTCTATCATCTATAGGCTTACATTTATCAAAAGGAATAACTTATTGAAAGGGGGTAGAGATAGGGTAAGGGGGAAATTTGTAAAAGCCCTTTGGAAAGCTGCAGTTCCCTGAATTACAATAACTTTTGACAGAGAATCTAGTTCTGCATAGTTGTTACAAATTTGGATTCCTTGTTTTTTGTAGATAACTGAACACTTGAACACCCTAGTCGGAGTTCCAGAACAAAAGTTATAGCGCGTCAAAGTTGACCCTATCTGGGAAGGTGTAGTTCCAAGGGGCTTCAAGAGCCTCCACATTTGGCTCCTACAAGCACACCAAGTATCCAAATTTATTTCTGACTTTTACTTGAACACCCCGATCAAAGTTCGAAGTCAAAAGTTGCGGCCCGATCAAGTTGACCCTGTCCAAGAAGGTGCAATTCCAGGGGGCTTCAAGAGCCTCCACGTTTGGCTCTCACAATCACACCAAGCATCTAAACTCAGTTCTGACTTTTGTTTGGTGTTGCTAACCTTAAGGACTAGGACCCTACCAAGTTTGGTACTAAACTGCCAAAAATAGAAATTTGCCATTTTGGGCTTCCTGGGCCAACTAGGCAAAAGAGAGTTACTATAAATAGTAAGGAAGAATCCCAATCAAGAATTTAAGGTGCCAAGCCTATTGACAATCGGATGGACTACAACCATACCTAGCCACGTGTAGATTGGACTCTTTAAGACCTTTACTTAGCGAACTCTAAAAACGGACCTTGCATGCTTACTTGGTTGAAAGTTTAGTTCATTTTAGACCCATTTTCAACCCATGATCACTTGATTGTTGTTCTCGGATAAAGTATTAGTTTGGAGTAAGCTCTTGGGTGACAGCAACCCTTACTTGGCCCTACAACCCTGCTTAAGCAGAGTCGGCATATTGCTTGCAATAAGAGAATACGAGCTGGTTAAAAACCCTTCCTCAAAGGTTTTGGAAGTCCTTGTTTAATTCCTATGTGCGAACCAAGCATCTTTCTATGGAATAGAGTTTACCAAGTCTCTAGTTACGCTTCGAACTCGATACTTATCAAATAGGGTTCAATTCCAATATCATTAGTTAATTACTATTTTTAGTAAATTGGAGGGAAGAACCAGTAAACTGACAAGATTGAAGTGTTGGTTATTTTTAGCCAAGACTGCAGGGAATGTAATAAACAGTACTATGGGGACCCTTTGTTTGCATACTTACAAGATTTGCATGAAAGAATTCAACACAAGATCTAACAACTAGTTCCTAGATCTATTCAATTGAGATAAAGGGTGACACCCTATCAGTGGATTGTGATCTATCAGTAGACCACTTAGGACCAAGGCTAGGAAGAAAACCTTGTGTACATCCAATTGTGTTGCATTCTTGGCCTTATGGATTGAGTAGTTATTTTTGAGATTGGTATACGGGTGCGTACATTCCTAATTTTCATAGCACTCCTTTCAAGGATTCTTGAATCTAATCAATCGATTACCCTTCACTTTTGACAAGACTAACAGAAGAAATACAGGAAACATCGAAGAAATAGCTGAAAACTGAATTAGAGAGGATTGATTCTTGCCTTCCACTGGCAAGGAAGGAAATTGTCATTTGACAAAAGGCCCATCTAAGTTGCGACTCATAGGAGGCACTAACCTATGCACCTAAGAAGTGGTAGGGTGATCGTTGACTCTTTGAGAAGCACATTAGACAAATTTTCACATGCTCCTACGACACGTAGCAACACAAGTAAGAATCAATTAAAAGAAGCTCTACTAGGGCCACGACTAACCTTGGGAGATCTTAGTGAGTCGGATCGCTTTTCTTTTCCTTCTCAAGTGACGATTCTTCGTTCCAAGAATTCATTCCTAACCAGGAAACCAAAATTTCAAAAAAAGGAAATAAAATGTCTTAGGAATGCTTGAATCCTTTCCTTGAGATCCCTGTGAACCCCCTCAAAAAACTATGAGTGAACCAATGCCACATGAATGGGCAAGAGTCCTAGAGGACATTAAAATATTTAAGACACTACATGGCTTCCGTAAGCAAGCATGTGTATATGAGGGTCTTTAATCTAGTACCTTGTGAAGGATCTTGCAATGTAAACCCCTTGAATCTCGTAGTTTTCAAGATTGAAAATCCAAAGTTGAGATCCTATTTTTACAAAGACGTTTCGGAGAACAGGTATGTTCCTTGAAGAACTTGAAGTCGAGTAAGTCATGATTGAGCTTATAGCCAAAGCTCGTGAATTCTTAGTTGCACTTAACTCCGCCAACAAAATCAAGATTTGGTGAATCATTGCCTAGAACTAGTAAAGGTAAAGAAGTTGTGCAAGAGGCACAATCCAAAGGCACTTAGGGTATTGGTGCAACCAATGGATTTCAAGAGTTTACATATACTCCAAGACGCATCAACCCTGAGTATGCATGTGCACCGCCAGTTAGAAAAATGGTAAGAGAAGAGGGAATTCACATCAAGGGAGAGAAGGCACCTGTTCCATACTCTTATGTTCGCACAACGGTACCCCCTTTCTCATATGGTGAGTTTACCTTTGCCCCTTATCTTTGCAGCTAGCACGGGACTACCTACCATATCTGGACCAATCCATATGACTTAACCTATTGGGAGTGGGAATGTAGACCCATTATACGCTACCCCAAGAGTTCGCACTACTCAAATGGGTGATTTTCAGACTATGGATGTACATGCACGAGAGGAACTAGATGCACTAGTTTCTAGGGGTAATAAAGCTCCTCCAACAGGGATGCTATTAACCAATGATGCCATAAGAATGGCTGAACTATTGCTAGGGTAGTAGCAGGGAGTAGAGAACCAACTTCTGAACTTCACTTAGTGCTCCTTTACCTCGAGAACGCAAGCAAGATAGGACAACATCCAAGGTTTAGAGTGTGTCAAAAACAATGACCAAGTTTAGTGGCACGAGTGATGCCCATGTTGAGATGTCAAGCTCAACACGAGATAACACTTATGATATGCTTGGGTGACCGTTTTGCCACTTACATCACTGGCGTGTTTGGTAGGATGCTGACATGATAGATCTTCACCAGTGATTCTACAGCTAGACTACACCAGCTAGGCATACTTATCTTGCCAGCTCACTCACTTAGCGTGTTCACATTATGGACCGTATGTACATAGTACCTTAGTACTTATGTTGTATTTTCACTTATCTTTTGGTAGAACCCTTTTGTTGTGAAGAAGAAGAAGAACAATTTTCAGCCTCTCATCTTATGTGTTCTCTTCTAGAGTTTGTGTGAGTGTGTGTGTGCTTACAAGAGCTCAAGCTCTCTTCCTCCCTGCATCTTTTCATGGTATCAGATCCTGGTTCATGCTAAGAAGTTGAGCAGCAAGCAAGAGAAGCACAGGAAGTGGTACGAGGGTATGTTACCACGTATTCTCTCACATGACATCATCATGAAGTCAGTACCTCATAATCTCTTGCTCTTTCCTAGTTCAATCCTTACTTAGATTGACTTTAAAGTATGCCAAGTACTCCACCTTCCTTAGTGTACCCTCTTTAGTTGGAGTAGAGCCTTCTAGGTGAATTGTGAAAGTAGAAGTAGCAAAAGAAAAAACTAAAAGCTAAAAATAAACAAATTTATTAAAAAAAGGCCCAAACGTCCATGGGAGATCTTGGTAGGACTTTTGGCTCTTGGTGATGGAGCCTTGAGAATGTAGCCTTGATCTTTATGGGATGAGACCTTATGGCTAAAAATCTACCAATAAAGGGCTTTAAAAAAAACCATCACTATAGAGGTACTTAGAGGTTCTTAGATACTCTTGTAAGTACGAGGTCTTTGGGCCATTGCTTGGGTTTCTGTAGGGTGGTGCTCTACCTACTCTTACATTTTTTATCTTATAATTAAATTTATATTTTTATTTAAATATAATAAAAATAAAGAATAAGAAGGCAAAAGCTAATAAATCACTTATTAGCAGTTTCATATAAGAAGCTAGATAATAGCTAGAGATGATTTTATAGTCTAGAGACTAAAGTCATATCCAAGGCATGGTCTTTGCTCTATTGAATTTGGACCAACCTTAATTGCTATACCATAGTAAATTGGTTTCTTGGTTTAGATGTTTATGCTCTTGAGTGTAGTTGGGCAAAGCCCCACGACATTGGGTTATTCCTTACATTCTTTCTATGGCACTAGGTTCCTAGCATGCCTCTTTGCGGTAAGTATAAATTTCTCAAATTTTCATCCCATATGGAAATCATGTTCTTAAGAGAGTTTTCAATAGCTTGGTCACTTGATACTCTTTTAAGATAAAACTCTTCGACTATCATTTTTTACTTATGTCAAATGGCACAAAAGTGAGCAATGAATAGTTTACCAATATTATTTGTAACATTTATTTTTATGTAATTGGACATTATGATGTCCAACTAAACACTAACTTGACATTATAATGTCCAAATAAACATATTTTCTAGTCATTATGATGTTTTTGTATAGATGTCTATACAAAGTCACCACTCCTCTCAATACTAATCTCATGCCATCCCTTATGTAATAGTCACATGTTGCATTTATCTGTTGTGTAATTGATTACCATTTGCACTTTTTGATACATTGTTTTAAACATGACCTTCTAAAGAAGCCTTGGCATTCCTTTAAGTCATAAGGACATACATGCCACAAGTGTCTATCCATATCATATACGTCATCTAGATTACCCACATGTCAAGACCTTGAGACACTTGGAGAAGGAAACTCTAATTTCTCAACACAAAAATTAGAGCATAGCATATACTTACACAAATTGAAAGCATAAACCTTAATAAACCAAATAAAATAAACAAAAGAGAGATAGAGTAAAGGTTACTGTCATCGACACAAGAGTGGGCTGAATCTCCCCTAGGTAGAGTGTGGCCCTTGTACCACTCTCCCATGTTCATATTTAGAAAAAGCACTTTCTTTCCAAAAAGATAGTTCCAAAAACAAAGCACAAGTGCTTTTGAGTTTATGAGCATGCAAGCTCTATGAGAATATAGCTCTATGAGAATATAGCAAACATTAATATAAAGTCTTGGGCCAACTAAAAGTATAAAATACTATTTGGTATGTACAAGGATATGAGGCCTTAGCATTACAAAAATATAGATGCCTAAATATGAAACTATAAAAGGTATTCACATGTTCTCCATAATATCTCATAGTGGTCCAACACGTGTTCCACCTACGATTAACACATAATCCGCCACATTCTTTGCCTACATCCAAAATAATATTAGTTAGTGCACACACTTGATTAAACACATTAATCCTAACCATATCATACTAATGCATACAGCTTGATTAAACATATTATTCCTCATAAATGATATAAATAAAAGGTGTATCCAAAATAAAATAATGGGCATCCCCATAGAGGTTATGACTATCATTCCCTCTTGCTCGGATTGCAATTAGCCTCAATTGCATGGATGATAAGAGTAGATGAGATTTTGGTAAGAATTGATAAAGTTTTATGGCATCCATTGGGCATCTTCAATAGAATGGTTCTTGAAAGTCATAAGATACTTAATATAAGTGTGCATGTGCATGTAGTAGTGGCTCATGGCTCAAGCACAATATGTTCTTCTTCATCTACCAATTCAAGAGGTTGTTATAATGTAGGATGAGATGGTAGAGGTCATCTAAAAGGTCTCAAAAGACTAATATGAAAAGAGTTATGAATATGCCAAGCAAAAGGTATCTCCAACTTATATGCATTATCATTGATCTTTGCTATTATCTTGAAAGGTCCATAAAATCTAAGAGCTAACTTAACTACAAGGTTGATCTCTGTAAATTTAAGTCTCAAGAAGCACATAATTGTTGTCATTAAAGATGATATGTCTTCATTTACGAAGACTAGCATACTTCATATATTTCTTTTTAGCTTTTTGAATATTCAACTTTACTACTTCATGAATTTGGTCAAAGTCTACAGCCTCTATAGATTGTGAAAGTAGTCGTAGGAGTAGGCAAAGCCTTACCATAGACCATCTCAAATGGTGATTTCTTAGTAGTAGTGTGAGGACAAATATTATATGCAAATTGTAAAACATGTAAATATTTATCCCAGTGCTTAGGCTGAGACAAGACATAAGATCTAAGTAAATCAAGTATTATGCTATTTGTTACTTCAATTTGTCCATTAGATTCAGGATGAAAAGCAGTAGAGAAATCAAGTTTTATTCGAAGATTATCAAACAATGTAGTCCAGAAATCACTACAAAAGTTTATATCTCTATCTAAAACAATAATATTTGATAGACCATGATGTACAAACACTTGTTTAATGAACATATGTGCAGCTTACATATTGCAGTCAATGTCTTTTTGCAAGCAATAAAGTAAGCATGTTTACTAAATCTATTTAATATTTGATAGACCATGATACTTGTTTAATGAACATATGTGCAGCTTACATATTGCAGTCAATGTCTTTTTGCAAGCAATAAAGTAAGCATGTTTACTAAATCTATTGCAGTCAATGTCTTTTTGCAAGCAATAAAGTAAGCATGTTTACTAAATCTATTGACTATAGTCCAAATCATATCATTTTTGTTAGAAGTCAAAGGAAATCCAGTTATAAAATCTATACTTATTTGTTCCCATTGTTCATTAGAAAAAGGCAAAGGCATAAGCAAACCAATTTTTTTTCCTTTATGACTCTTAATCTTTTGGCAAACAACACATTTAGAAACAAACTTAGCAACATCTTTACGCATAGTAGGCCAAAGAGAAATCTCTGGCAACTATTTGCAAAGTAGATGATGCTCCTCTATGACCACGAAAGGAGGTTGATGAGATTCTTCAATAATATTTTGTCTAAATGGTTTAGTAATACATAATCTCTTTTAGTAGGAAGAAAACCATCATCAAAAAGATTATTCAGAATGTGGTAACCAATCATTATCTTTCAATTTGTTGTATGTATTAGAAAAAATAGAATCGTTATCATATATTTCCTTCATGTTATCAAAAGAGATACCTTCATTAGTAGATATATTATTAATGGTAAGTCTCCTACTTAAAGCATAAGCCAAAATATTTTAACGTCCACGTGTGTACTGGATAGCAAGCTGAAAACTTTGAATCAAATATGTTTACTTAAAATGTCTATTTGATATTAAAGGTTGTGAAAACAAATGTTTAATGCTTTGTTGATAAATTTTAATGATAAACTCATAACCCATAAGATAATGTTTCCAAATCTTTAATGCATAAGCAATATCATTTAACTCTTTATCATACGTACTGTATATTAAGTTCATATGGTTTCAATTTTCTACTTTCAAAACCAATTGGGTGATTATCTTACATAAGCACAACACCAATATCATGTCCACTAGCATCAGTCACACCACTATAAAGAATGGTCTAAGGAAATCTGGTAGTGTTTTGAAGGTTTGTTGTCCTTTGGTACCCCATTCGTTCGCTTGCAATTGTAAGTGAAAGAGATCATCGTGGAGAGAGAACGAGGTTAGAACATGTTGATCTCCACTTGAAGAGTGGGCTTTAATCCAACAATGAATTTGCATTTTTTGCTTCTTTGTTCTCACTCGTTCAATGGCTTGGAGTTGAATGAGAAATTGCCCAAATTTGTCCACATAAAGTTGTACATTCTCTTTGTCAAGTTTACGAAGCATATCCCATTGTTGATGTGCTCTTGCTTTATATTGAGGTGGCAAGAAATTCTTTTTGATGAGCTTTTTAAATTCTTTCCAAGTTCTAGGTCTTTCACATCCTTGCTTGATTCCATTCCACCGTAATGATGCAGTTTTGACCAAATGATTTGCAGCACACTTAACTTTATTTTTCTTGGAAACTTATCCAAAAAAATAATCATCAAGTTGACTAATCCATGACAACAGCACACTTAACTTTATTTTTCTTGGAAAATTCTTATCCATAAAAACAATCATAAAGTTGACTAACCCATGACAACACTGTTTTTGCATCCTTTTTACCATTGAAAATTTGAAATGTGAAAGCTTTATGACTAATTTTCTTTCCTTTTTATTTCTCTTGTTCACGAAAAGTTTATTTGATGGTGTATTTAATATCAAAATTATATTCAACACTTCTTGATCTTTTCTTGTTAGAAAGAAATTCTTCTAATTATATCCTCTTAGCTCGTTCCTCGTTTAATTGAGCTTGAAGAGATAGAAGTTGCTTGGAAATAGAAGGAGGTTGTGGGTTTGACATGATGAGGGATAGAGAGAGGGAAAAAATATTACAAAATTTTGATAGTGATTAAGATAAGCAAATAAATAATATGTGAAGAGTAATACTTACCATTCTTTCTTTGAATTTGTTGAAGTTGTATGTTGTCCCAATTTTGTAGAGCAAGAATTTCCAACTTCAAGTTTCACGAAGCCCATAAGTGCTATTTAAGCCTTTGAGATTGATTTGTTGTATAGTAGCCTGATTCCTCCTTTGAGATGTTTGCTTTTGTCCCCAAAATCAACTCTTGAAAAATGCCCTTTTTTTAAATTCCAAGCTTTTAAATTTCTCAAGTCGTCAAACTTAGGAAGCCTTTTAACTTAGCTTTTTGGATATATATATATATATATAAGTGTGGGGAAGGGGTAAAAGCTTGGAACTTTTCTTTAAGGCTTTTAATTATATGCTTTTTTTGTGAGGGCTTGGGCCTTTGTGGTAAGTTTAATAGTATAGGCTTAAACACAAACCTTTTAAGGCTTTAAAGCTTAAATGCCTAAGCTTTTGAAACAAAAGCTTTAATACAAAACTTTTGTAACCAAAGCTTAAAGCTTTTGATTAAGAAAAGCTTAAAAACAAGCTTTTATGGGCACAACAGTGCTCAACAAATAGCTAAAAGAAACGCAAGGTAAGGAGAGGAGGCCGGTGTCCGTGGCAAAAATTGAGAGAGGAGGAAAATTTGGGGAAGCGGTCAACTGTCACAAAAAAAAAAGAAAGAGAGATTGAAACAAAAAGAAATATGGGGCAGCGCACACGATATAAAACTTTTCTCTCTTTTTTTTGGGAAAAAAAAAACGATGGGGAGAGATTATGGGCCCTTGAATATGTAGTTCTTCCTCATAATGGGTTTAACAATTTGAAGATTAGGGGATTGGAGCTCTTGAGGGATTGCGAATTGTGGAAGGTGGTTTTGGTTTTTCCAAAGATGGTTTTGTAAAAGTTGATATTGGACTTTAGTCCTTGATCTTGTTCTTGATCCAATGGCTCAGAAAATTTCCATAAACCATCCAACCTTTGCCCAAAGGTTTTTTGGCCTTCTTCTCTTTTTCCTTAGGATATGTGATGATATCCTCTATTTTTCCAAGCACTTGTACATTTGATGCAACTTTTATAGGCCTTTCTTTTTCCCATAATATTTCTCCTTGATTTGTTGAAGCTTTAGTAATTCCCAAAAATCAAACCTTTGGCCTTCTTTACACCAAGTAAATTACGTAAACCTTGATTTTTTAGTTTTTCTTTAAAAATCCTTCTCCTTGAGTGGTCCCCAAGGCTTTGATACCACTATTAGGACATTAAGACACTTAGAGAACAACACAAAAATTAGAGCATAACATATACTTGCGCAAATTAAAAGCATAAACCAAATAAAATATTCAAGAGAGAGATAGAGTAGAGGTTACTGTTGACACAAGAGCGGGTTAAGTCTCCCCTAGGTAGAGTGTGGCCCTTGTACCACTCCCCATAATTATATATATTAGAAAAAGCACTTGCTTTCCAAAAAGATAACTCCAAAAACAAAGCACACATGCTTTCCAAAAAGATAACTCCAAAAACAAAGCACACATGCTTTTGAGTTTATGAGCATGTAAGCTCTATAAAAATATAGCAAGCTTTAATATAAAGTCTTGGGCCTACCAAAAGTATAAAATACTATTTGGTATGTACAAAGGCATGATGCCTTAGCCTTACAAAAATATAGATACCTAAATATGAAACCATAAAAGGTGTTCACATGTCCTCTAAAATATCTCATAGTGGTCCACCCGTGATTAAAACAAAATCCGCCACTCATTCTTTGCCTATATCCAAAATAACATTAGTCATTGCACACAGCTGATTACTTAATCTTTTACCCTTTCTTAACCCTCAAAGTGTTTTTGTTGCCTTATTTTACAAGAGTGTTCCCTATCTTCGCCAGTTTTACAATACTGCTCACCTATAATTGCTTGCCAAAAAAAATCCCCCATTCTTTCATCATCTTCAAATCACACTTGGAGCCCATAATATTTACATGTTACTCCCCAATTATGGATATTCATGATGCCACAAGACAACTTTGTTGATTACTTGAAGCAACCCCCTAGGCGACCAGAAACTACTCTTTCATAAATCATCCAAGATGTTGCCCTATCCATTATATACACGCTCTTCTTGTGGAAAATCTCGTATGGATAAAACACAATAGCTTGTCTCAACTTGAAATGGCATTTCTCTAAACGCAGAACAAACATCCTTACATCTAAACTTTGGCTAAATCAAACTCATAATAATTAGGTTTCTTATAAGAATGTCTCTTCAGCTATATCTTATGATATTTGCTAATCTTTGGAAGAGCTTTGGAAACACTAAGCTTTCCAATTAATAAGAAGTACATTTTACTTCTCTTGCTAAATTTTATCTCATTGCTTAGACCTAAGAGCATGATTAACGTGAGTATGTGTGATGATCCTAACATGGACACGAGTACTGCAAACTTCATTGAGTTCTATTTACATCATGGATTGAACAAAACAACAACACATCTTAAGAACCAGACATCCAAAATTTGTAGCATATTTTCAATTTCAAAAGAATCTATACATGGATGATGAGAGTTTATCAACCAAGATTATCTCCTTTGTCTAGACATCATTGTAGATGAGGCTTCTTGCTAAGTCTCTACCTTGTTGGTTAATTAAGGTACTTGACTACCCATTAGGGTGGTCTACAAATTCCATGGCAATAAAGCATACACGTCTTTATAATCAACCTATTGTTATGGTATCGTGCCATGGCTAAAGTGATCCCAACTACTCACCACCACAATTGTTGCTTCCACAAGACTATTCCAAACCAAGGAATAGACACTCAATATGATTCACAATGAGTTTAGATGTGAGTAGAATGTTGAGTTAATAAGTAATCAACTCTCCTCTCACCATAACCTAGCATGAAAATTAGAGTAGAAAGAGGAGACCTTAAATGAGCATCATGTGGGATTCTTTTATGATTATATGCCATAATTTAGGACCTAGCCAAATCCCTTCTTTTGTTAGAATGAGTTTGGCCCCTGCTTTCCAGTCTTTCAAAAGCTTTCTTTACAATGAGTGTTCAAGCCAATGCAGTAAAGGTCACTTTAAATGTATAGCCTAACTAGCAAGAATTTGTGTGTGGCCATAGGAACTAGCTCTAATTATATATGTGCTTCTAATAAGATTGCTCCCATTTCACCTTTTTCTAAACGTCCAACAATGATGTTTTTATTACCAAATTCATGGTCTCGTTTATCATAATCTTTTACATAGACAAGAATCCCAGTTTCACACACACACACACACACACACACATGCATGCATGTGCGCACGGGTACACACACACACACACACACACACACTCTCTCTCTCTCTCTCTCTCTCTCTCTCTCTCTCTCTCTTACACTTCATTATACAATGAGTGTCTAGGCTTAGTGTGGTAAAGGTCTATAGACTAAGCAACAAGAATTGCAAGAACATTCCTATAGATTCATTGATTATTATACGCCAAACAAACAAACTATACTTGTGCTTCTAGCAAGACACATCCTTTTCTTTTTTCCAAATATCCAATGAAAATGTTTTTATAAAGTTATAGTCCCACTATCATATTCTTTTACCTAGCAAAGGATCTCATTTTCACACACATGCACACATGTGTGCGCACATACACACATGCACGCACATAGGAGGGGGGAGTGTGAGAACATAGAAAGGCCCGTGTATAAGACCCCAAAAATATGATTATGTAGAAAGTGCTGATGTAATAATTATGTTTGTAAAAATAATAAATGATTGAATAAACAAATAAAAAATGATATTATATTTAATAAATATATATGCAAACATACTTGTGTATATATATATTTATGTATACACATACATACATATATATAATATATATTTTTACAACACACACATATTTACATATATACAGATAAATAAATAAATAAATAAATAAATAAATAAATATATATTTACACACACATATTTACATAAATAATTGTTTGTGTCTAAGTAGAAACCCTAGGACAAGAGTGTATTTTCGTCAATCTCAATCTCACTCGCGCTCTCGCTGTTTGCCTGCGCGGTATCGAGCGTATTCAAGATGAGCTCTAAGGGAAGTGGCGTGGTGGCCGAGCGGCGTCTGAGGCCCCTGTGGGACGCCATTGACTCCAAACAGTATAAAACGGCCCTCAAGCTCGCTTCTTCTCTGCTCAGCAAACATCCCGACTCAGTTTACCTCATCGTAAGCTCTCTCCGTTGCTTTGATTGCGCCCTAATTGTGTACTAGCTCGATGAAAATTTTTAGTTTGACCTGGAATCAAGTTAATTTTACATCAGAACATCCCTCTCTCTCTCTCTCACACACACACACACACACACTCCCCCCTCCCCCCTCTCTCGCTCTCTCGTACACACACACACACACCTAGAGAGAAACACATGCATATGTATGCATCTTAGTACACTACTTGATCACTGACAGTACTTTATGGGACATCTGCAATATTTAATCATGCCACATGGGATAGGCAGTTCTACGGGATGTTAGAGGACTTCCAATCACGAGCAGCTTGCACTTACAGAAAGGCTACTTGCAAAATTGGTGGATTCATGATGTCGCACCAGCTGGAGGAGAACTGGGGTCGTGACTTTATCCCAAGGCAACCATTTAGATCTTAGGAACTTTGGGGATACTCAATGATGATGGCTATGCTTTCACCTAGATTGCCTAGCGCCTAAGGATTTGTAAGACTAGTACTTTGATTCTCCACCCAACCATATCCCAAATAGTTCCTAAACTCATGGCTATATAAGCCTAAGTGGTGCATGACCTTCTATCTTTAACCCCTTGACCTTTCAATGGTTAGACATTACCTTTTCCTTATCCAATACCTCTAGAAGGGGACGTCTACTTATGTGTCCCTTAGGCTTCCATTGTGCACCATCTACTGCTCTTTTTACTTTAACTTTAACGTCTATTAACCATTGCTTAGGTATGAACTTTATTTATATGCAATATTTTACATATAAATAATCTTTCCTAGTCTTATTTTAGTGTTTCCTGTCAGTCTTATAACATTTTCTCCCCTTTGAAAGAAAAGTTTTCGTCCTCGAAAACAAACTCAGGAAACCTTTTGCTTAGTGTAGCTACTCTTTCCCAAGTTGATTTTTCTTTTGGTCTATCTTTCCACTTTACTAAATATTCTTTAAACATAGAATGTCTAGTTTTTTTTTCTCGATATTCGAGAATCTTTTCAGGCTTATGTGGAATAATAGGTGGTTATATAAAATCAACTATTGCTTCTTTTTCAATGATGTTACCATTGTTTCTCATCTTGCGTTTTAGTCTACTAACATGAAACATAGGATGTACTCTGGATCCTTTCGATAAAGCTACCTTGTAAGCTACACTTTTTTAAGTATTATATAAAGATCACAATACCTTGGACTTAACTTTGGAACTTGTTCACTTGTCAAAAACCTTTACATAAACTAAATTACCTTTCTCAAAATTAATTGGTCTTCTTTTACCTTTCTCACAACTAATAGAACGATCCTGCACTCTTGAATTATATCTTTTAGGATTTGATTAACCCTTTCTGTCTGTCCATTGCTTTGTGGATGTTCATACGTACTCATACTT
The DNA here is from genome assembly GCF_041138505.1 of Cibotium barometz. Lineage (NCBI taxonomy): Eukaryota > Viridiplantae > Streptophyta > Polypodiopsida > Cyatheales > Cibotiaceae > Cibotium > Cibotium barometz. The sequence continues at coordinate 14,726,449 of NC_141105.1, read as the reverse complement.
AGTTTGTGTTCCAATCTATACAATTTGTATAGATAAACATTTTAGCCAATTTTGGTGTTTTTACTTCTTTTTTAGTTACCAATAATGAAACATAATATGGGGCTTTGACATTTGCTTTGAAGAAGTGTCATGAGCTTAGTGTGCTCAATGCTTGAACATCAAAGGTGATTGTTTATTGATTATTTGGCAGCTTCAAGCTATTGGAAGGTACATAATGATCGTCTTCAAGTGTACTATGATGATGTTATGAAGCTTCTTCAAAGGTTCAAGGCATATCGCATTATCCATGTGATTGGTGCTCAAAATCAAAAGGTGGATGTTCTTTCGAGAGCTTAGCTTTATATGGATGTGCCGGTCATGGCTTTGGATAGAGGTCTTGACGATCTTGAGGATGTATATGAGTACTAGCTCAAAGGGGAGTTCCCTCCAAAGCTCTCTTCCAAAGTTAAGATGTAGATCATCAATAAGGCTTAAAGGTTCACCTTGATTGGTAGCTATCTTTATTATGTTGGAAGAGATTCCATTCATAGGAAGGTCCTTGATTTGGAGGATTCCAAGCGGGTTTCACATGAATGTCATGATGGATTATGCTAAGGTCATTGCTCATGATGCTACTATTTAAAAGGCTTCCACCGTCAGATATTAGTGGTCTACTATGCACAAGGATGTACTCTTGGTGTTTCTCAACAATGACCTTGGGCTCATATGGAACAAAGGACAAAGTTCCCAACTTCAACAGGTTTTTGAGGTGACACAATGTTATCCTAGCCGCATCTAGTTTCGAACCCTTAAGTCCTGACTCCTAAGGTCTCAAAGGATCAGGGTTCATACCCATATATAAGCATAAATGGAATGTATCTGGTAGTTGTATGCTTAGCACTATTGTAGGCAAACTCGACCACCATAGGGAAGTACATCTTGAAATTTGATGATCTTCGGGAGATGTATGCACGAGTCATCCTCCTAAATCTGATTCACTCTCTCTATTTGTCCATTAGACTGAGGATGATAACAAGAACTCATACTCAGTGTAGTCACCAATTTTCAGAAAACTAATTGCCATAAATGTCAAGTAAACTTTGAGTCCCTATCACTTACAATATGAGAAGGCAACCCATAAAGTCCGAAAAGTTGCTCAATAAAGTGTTGTGTCAACTCAACGGTCTTTATGGTTGACTTAGTTAGTAAAAGTCTAGCCATCATAGTAAGTCGATCGATAACTACCCAAATAGCATCATGTTCTCTTCTAGAATCTAGATCAACAAAAGTCCATGGAAACTTTCCTATTTACTACTCGGACATCCAAAGATTGTAACAATTCTCCACTATTAAGGTGTTCAGCCTTATTCACTTGACACTGAGGACATTTCACAACACAATCCCAGACATACGCCTTCATCGTTGGCTAGTAAAATGTGCGTTTTACTAAATCATAGGTTCGTTGTACCTCGGGATGACCTGTGAATGGAGTAAGATGACATTCAATGAGGATCCTCTTCATCAATCCCGGCACATCCAGCACACAAACCTTTCCATTTTAGAATAGCAATCCATTTCAAACAAGAAACTGACACCTGTATCAAGTATTAGATTCTTTGAGTTATGGTATTCATGTTTGGAGCTTCCCTCTTCTTGGACTTGCTGCCAATACCAACCAAAATATCCGCCAGTCTCGCACAATCTCCTTAGAGAGTTATATAAGTTAGCCCTAATCTCGATGAAACTCTATTGGTTCACCTTTACTAATCCTTCTCGAGACATCGTCAATCCGATTCTGACTCTCTTTTGTGTACTTGATTTCAAAATCAAGTACATGCATCAGTTCAACCCACCTCGCCTTTCTTCCCTTCAACTCAGGTTGGTGACATACATACTTCAAACATTTATGGTTAGTCACGACTACAAATTGGGAGCCATACAAATAATCTCTCCAAATCTTCAAAGCATGAATCATAGCATAAAGCTCTTTCTCTTGAGTGGGGTATCCATGTGTGCAAGAGAGCTTCTTGCTCTCAAAAGCTATAGGTCTACCCTCGTGAAACAAAACTTTCCCTATTGCATAATCAATGGCATCCGCCTCAATCATGAATGGTTTGCTAGGATCCGATAGTAAGATGAATACTTCAGGCTTCACCAACAGCTTAAGGTTTCTAAAACTTTTCATTCCATTCAATACGACTAGTACATCACCTGCTCCAAACGTCAAGTAAGTTGAATTTAAGTTAAGATAGACGCATGATTCTTCCTTATCAAAGGGTAGGCTTTTTAATGCATCCACTAGGTCAATAGTGTGGTAACGCAAATCACTACAACAATCTCCCTTTGTTTTCCCCTTCTCTCTATTCTGTTAGCAGTCATCTCCTGTCTGTACACTATGTTAGGGCTTCTGTTGTGGGTGTGCGCGTCGTATTTGGTGTCTTCCCATTTTTCCTCACTCTTCGTATTTTTTTTTTCCATTTATTTGGAGCTGTGTATGGCTGTCGGTTGTCCCCAGATGGTTGGCCGAGTGTATCTGTGATACCCAACTGATCTGGTGCTACCCGACCTTTTTTTTTTCAATGCTGGCCGACTGGATATTTCCGGTCGTGGGCTGCTGTCGGTTGTCTTTGAGCTGGCCGACCATCAGCAGCCAGGGGTTATATAAAATGGCCCCTTGCCTATACACTCCATCATTCTGTATTCCGGGATTTTTTGGGTGTATGTAGCAGAGTTACACTAGCTTCTCTCTCTCTCTTTCATCTGTGTATTGCTCTCTACAGCAGTTGTCTTCATTTTCGTTGTGCATTTTGACATGGTATCAGAGTCCCAAGTGGCTTGAAGCTTGGAGACAATGGGACGTCGAGGGTTTTGCTGATTGAGGTGCTGATTGGAGACAATTTGGGTTGTACGGGACTTGGAGATCGGGTAGAAGGCGGCCATCACCGTTGGACAGCCACCTTGCATTCTATTTGTAGCCTCTTCTTCTTCTTTTTTCCACCCACTCTCCCTTCACAAGACCTTGTGAACCATTGAGATGGCATATTTGCTTGAGATGGTTGAGAAGCACGTAAAGATCCCGACACTCCACGTTCTCGGTGGACCGACAGTTGGGTGGGAACAACTACGACATATGGAAGGTAATGATGGAATCTATTTTGGAGTCCTATGACTTGGTTGATTTCATTGTTGTTGGGGTTCCACGGCCGGAGTTGGAAGAAGGGGAGTTATCCTCTATTCGAAAGGAACGGGAGGCACAAGCACAGTTATGGGGATCGTGTTAATGCTTGAGTCTGTTCCTTCATCTTCCCAATTGCACACCACAGGTGATCAATTACATAAAGCATATGACACTGGCCAGAGGGATTTGGCAGCATTTGGCTTCTCTACAACAAGGTATCACCCATGAAGAGAATCTCCTTGCAAGTTCAGATGTGGGTGATGAATCCTGCAAAGTTGTCGACTATGCGGGAGCACATCAACAAGTTGCAGGCTCTTCAGCAGGAAGTTCTCCAGGCCGGGAAAGAGGTATCGTCAGAGGATATGGCCATAACGTTGTTGTCACACTTGCTCTCTCAGTACTCTAACATTTTACTCCTCTTTGATCACCAGTGGCAGGCTCAGCACCATCACATGGGAGGAGCTTGTGCCCATGGTCTTGCACCAGGAAGTGCGATTCACGAACCCTCTACGAGACAGAGGTTCTGAGGCCTTGACTAGCCAACGGTCGAAAGGCCGTAACAACAACAACAAGGGCAAAGAGAAGTCTTCATTGGAGAAGTCTTCTGAGAAGAAGTCCGATCCAGATCGAGAGAAACTGAAGGCTGAGAGGACCTGCAATGATTGTGGTGAGAAACGTCACTATTGGAGGAAGTGTCCCAAGCGGACTGGGAAGAGTGCTAATTCTTTAGCTTTAGCTGCAAAGACTCCAGCCTTTGTGCACTTGGAGATGTTGGACATTGATGCTTGATCTTCTTCGAGCGAGGAGGTAGTTGGCTTCATCGCCAAGGATACTCGGGAATGGATTCTTGATAGTGGTGCTTCGAGGCACATGACTTCTTTCAGGATCTGAAACGACAGTCAGGTTGCATTTTCATTGGCGACAATTCCACCATACCGATTCACAGTGAGGGTCGGATGGAGATTATTCCCGATGGCAGAGGGAGGAAGCATTTCTCTCGTGTTCTTTACGTCCTCATACTTGGTTTTCATTTGTTGTCAGCGCATGAGGTATGCAAGATTGGCTTTCGGGTGGAGTTTGAGGAGCATTCTGTTGCTCTACGGGGCCGTGAGATTGGCCAAGTTGTTTGGGAAGGCGGCGTGGAGAATGGTATATACAAACTCTCCGCACTCTCCTCTTTGACAGGTTCTTAGATTGGTGATTTGTGGCACTCTCATTTTGGCCACTTGAATGTAGATGCGTTGCGGCGTCCTTTCCAGGACTAGATGGTGGTTGGCTTGCCAGATGTTGGTAGCAGGCAAGGACGTTGTAGTTCTTGTATTCGTGGTAAGCAGCACAGGGAATCTTTTTTGAAGTAGGCTTCCAGGCGGGCTTCGAAACCCTTGGAGTGGGTACACACTGACTTGGGAGGTTCTTTGTACTTTATGCTGCTTGTTGATGATTGTAGGAGATTCACATGGGTTTATGTTCTCTCACAGAAGGACCATGCTTTTGCTCGGTTCAAGGAGTGGCATGTGATGGTGGAGAAAGAGTTTGGCTTGTAGATAAAGACTCTTAGGGTTGACAAAGAAGGAGAATTTTCTTCCAATGCATTTGTGCGGTTTTGTGTGGAACATGGCATCAAGCGGGAACTGGCCAATATAGGTTCGTCGTTAGAGAATGGAGTAGTTGAGCGTAAGAACATGAGTGTGGTGGAGATGGCGAGGACGATGCTGGAGCGCATCGAGATCTTCCTCGTTCCCTTTGGGTAGAGGTTGTGGCTACGGTTGTCCATATCCTCAACGTTCTCTGATGACTTCAGTACCAAACATGACTCCCTTTGAGGTGTATTTTGGCAGGAAACTTGATGTCTCCCATTTTCGTGTGTTTGGAAGTGATGCATATGTTTACATCCCAAAGAAGCAAAGAGGGAAGCTTGACTCAAAGTCCCAAAAGCTTGTCTTTGTGGGATATAACTCTCTTTCCAAGGGATACAGGTTGTATGATCCAGAGAGGAACAAGGTTGTCGTCAGCAGGGATGTGGTTTTTGATGAGCATGTTCCGGTTTCCACTGTTGATGAGCCGCCACTTCTTGGAGACCTAGATGATTCTGAAGATGATTCCTAGTCGATTGTTCCAGCTGGACAGCCTCAGTCAGTTGAGGAGGTTGAGCCCGTAGTTGGAGATGAGTCCCCGCACAGCAGCAGGAGGCGCCGCGTTCTGCTTGAGTACCTAGGTGGTTGGTTGATACCCTTTGGGAGTTAGGTGTTACGGAGCTTCCTCTGAATGGACCACAGAGGACGGACCTCGAAGATCGCATAGAGTTCGAGACAAAAGTCATTCAACAGAGCTCTTACAGGTAAACTATGCTTTGATGTCTTGTATCATGCGGGACAAAGAGCCCACTTCTGTCAAGGAAGTCCTTGCACAAGATACTTGGAGGAAAGCCATGCAGGTGGAACTGGATGCCATTGAGAAGAATAACACTTGGGAGTTGGTTCCGAGGCCGTCGAAACGGTCTGTCATGTATGGGCTATCAGCTGCCCCCAGATGGCTGGCCGACTGTATCTGTGATGCCCAACTGATCTGGTGCTGTCCGACCTTTTTTTTTTCAGTGTTGGCCAACTGCTTCTTTTTTGGCCGATTGGATATTTTTGGTCATGGGCTGCTGTCAGCTGTCTCTGAGCTGGCTGACCAGCAGCCAGGGGCCATCTAAAATGGCCCCTTGCTTACACACTCCATCATTTTGTATTCCGGGATTTTATTGGTGTATATAATAGAGTTACACTAGCTTCTCTCTCTCTTTCATTTGTGTGTTGCTCTCTACAGCAGTTGTCTTTATTTCCGCTGTGCATTCTGACATATTCTTCATCTAGAAGTGGGTGAGCTTGATGAAGGTCAAGGTTCAAACAGGAAACTACTTCCCAAACTTCACTCGGGACAAAGCTCTCATGGATCTTAGTTGCTAAGGATACTATGTGATGTTTATGGCTCTATACGAGTTGGTGGGGTTTGGGACTGTGGCGATGGCATACTCGTCTGGACCACTTGACTACCTTTTGGTAACCACACACTGTGTACTTTGCATGGCTGGAGTGCTAGCTTCAGCTTTGATGGCATTGCCATATCCCCACTAGGTAGCCTTAATGTCACTATTTTGGGCATCTCCATAATTCTTGTGTGGAAGGGATTTGGATGGCCAAAAGACCAAGAATGTACAAGCTTTGGAAATGGGGGATTATCCAGTACAGAGGACAAGTGTTTGTAGCATGGTCCAGGCACTCGAGACGGTTTCTTGGACACAGAAATGGGTTTTGGAGCTCAAGTGTCAAGTGGAAAGTATGTATGGCGAACTCTTGAGGATTTAGGAGAGATCAAGCAATAAAACAGGTTTCTACATGTGTATTTTTCATGTGACGGAACACAAAGAGATCATCTCCTAAGTTTTAGGGACAGTTGCTATTTTTTTCAATCTCCGATGGGATTTCGGTGCGCGTCAGTACCTCCGGACTTTGACAGAGATCAAGTATCGGCAAAGCGCTGATGTGAAATTAACTATCATCTAGGATATTTTTAGAGTTGAAGATTGTGGAATTTTTTGCCTTTGGATTTGGGACATGTGGCAGATAAGAGGATAAAAGTCAGACAAGTGTCCTCACACTTGTCAATTCAGCTCTACACATGTCATTGTTGCCTTTTTCTTGCTTATTTGAACAAGCGAGAGTTATCTCTTGGCGAGTTTGAGCTTCAAACAAGTTTTTGGAGGCTGAAAACTCTGATTTTTCACCATTTCTGTTCATTTCTGTTCATTTCTAAGCCCACCATTAGTAATATCCAGCTTGGGGAAGATGATTTTCACTACTCTACACCATCTTGCACACCCCGGATGGCAGAATTTCAACAAAACAGTCCTAAAACTTGCTGAAATTTCTGTTTATGCGATATACAGGCTGATTTACAGGTTTTGGCGCACATGGATGCGACATACAGGTTGTTATATTGGTTTATGCGCTTATGGATGAGCCACGTGTGCTGGTTTACAGGTTTTTGAGCTCATGAATGAGCCACATGGGCTGGTTTATAGGTTTATGTGCTCGTGGAAGAGCCATGTGGATTGTTATACATGTTTGTGTGCCTATGGAAGGACCAATATTGGATGAAGGACAGGTTTATGGTTGCATATGGATAATCCGGCATCTCCCATGGGGAGAGTGATGCACGCCCACTCCCACACTTCCCGGGTGAGTTACACCTTACATGCAGGGTATGACGGCAGATTATCCGGTCCTAGAGGTGGCTGTACGGTTTGATGGCCAATAGTGGCCTGCAGGGGTACCGACCAGCCATCTGCAAGTGATGTGGCACAGAGAGCAAGTCTTAGGGTCTTTACCATGCCCTTCTTGTCACTTGTGAGGAAGTTTCCACTGTTTGTTGCACTCCAAAGTATTCACCCTCTGAAGGAAGATGTGCACTTTTGTCTGGTTGAGTTTCTGGGAGAGAGTCTTTCATTGGTTCTTCAGCTCCCGTGGGCAGTTCAATGGAGTTTATTCTTGTTTTAATGATCCTAACTGTGTACCCTTTGTACATTGTGGTTGGAGGCGTACATCATTAGTAAATATAGTTGGCACAAGTTGGAGCTTTCATGTGGGGATAGGTTTGGTCTGTTAGTAAAAGTTGGCAGCAGGAAAAATGCCCAAGTAGGGGATTTAACAACAGTAAGGGCACTTAGTGGTGGAAGCTGGCTCACTAGAATCAGACAACAACTAGTAACGTGGTACGTGAATGGATTGATGTTTCACTAGGCACTAGCCCATGTCATTGCCCTTCATTGTAGGTGGGCTACTTGTTTTTCATAATTTGCATTCTAGAGGTCAGTGCAAAATAATATTTTGTGCTTGGAAGATGGAAGGCATCACTTTAATATGCTTTTTTTAAGGCACTTTCTGTATTTGATATTTGGTTTCTTGTTTGTGGTAGGTTTTGAAAGCTTTGGTTTTGGAGAGGATGGGAAAACCAGAGGAAGCTCTTACGTTGTGTGAGCAAGCAAAAGCATCAGGGCCCATTGATGATCTCACCTTAAGTACTTTACAAATTGTTTTCCAACGACTAGATCACTGTGAGTGCAATTGTGATCATTTTATTGAAAGGAGGAATCTTTCAAATAATTGTGTTTTCAATAAGTACGTGCAAAGGTTACATGCTCATTAACATTCAGAAGGATTTTGATTGTGTTCTGTCTGTGTTTGGTCTTGGTAGCGGAACAAGCTACTCTCTGCTATGAGCATGCGTGCAGCAAGAGCCCAAGTAATCCTGAGCTTATGATGGGTCTATTCAACTGCTATGTCCGTGATTATTCCTTTCTGAAGCAGCAACAGGTGCCTATCATGTTTGTTGTCAGTTTGTTACATAATTGTTCAATGAGTTTTTCTTTTTGTGTTCATTAGTCTCGAATTTCCAAATGAGTAGCCAGTTCTTTTGAACTGGTGATCTCATGGTGGTATACACATTTTTAGATTAAGTGTACGCATCTCTTGTGTTAGCTACTTATTTGAATCGCCTTCTTTGCAGGTAGCCATGAAGATGCACAAGTTGTTTGGAGAGGAACGCTTTCTGCTGTGGGCTGTTTGTAGCATACAGTTGCAGGTATACACTTGTGGTGTAAGTGGATATCTTTATAAGGAACTCAGAATGTGTAATGTCATGAAGGCAAAATGTCTAAACACGTTTTGATCTCTGAGAACAGTAGGGATTATACATGCAGATAGGATACGAATTACATTGAAGTTGAAATGGTTGAAATCTCAGGTTTACTGTGGTAATGGAGATAAGGCTTTGCTGTCACTGGCTGAGGCTTTACTGAAAAAGAGACTGGACACTCACGGCTTTGAAGAGCTTGAAGGTAATAGTGTGATGGACTGTCACATTTTGGCTATGCACTTGAGTAATGAAGTAAGTTTGCTACTGGCGTTTGAAATACACGAAGTTTTTAAGCATGTCAGTGAGGCTTTTTCAGAATGCAAAGCATCTGCATGTAGATACAATACAATGTACCTAGATACAATACAATGTACATACCCACAAGAACATACACGTTTACATATACAAACACATACATACATACATATGTACCTATGTACGTACATCTATACGTAGATATGCACACTTGTATATATGATTCATGCATGTGTGTATTGTGTGTGTGTGTGTGTGTGTGCGCGCGTGTGTAAGAGAGAGAGCGAACCTGCGACTCTGCTCGCCTGCGACTCTGCGACTCTGCTCGCCTGCTCGCCTGCGACTCTGCTCGCCTGCGAAAGTGCGACTCGCCTCGCCTGCGAACGTGCGACTCGCCTCGCCTGCGACTTACCTGTCTGTGAGCCTGCAATTTCGTCACTCCCTCCTCCTCCTACTCTGTGTGTGTGTGTGTGTGTGTCGCTGAGATTCTCCTGCCTCATGCTCCTGTTGCGCGTTTCAGCCTTCCTCTGCCCTGATTTTTCCTCAACTCTGTAGTGACCTTTCGCAGTCTTTTCTGCCGTTTTCCTGCACCTTTTCTGCCGTACTGTTTCTATCCCACTTTCCTTCGTAACCTCACAGCCTCCTTCTGTCAATATCGGCCTTTTCCTTTTCACAGCCCTTCTAACCGTTCCCTTTCCGTGGTTCTATCAATGGCTTCAGCTTTAGATGTTTGTACATATGCCCGAAAAAAAAGATCTGCAGATGCTAAGCGCCGCCTATCAGAGCCAGCTTTACAAGATGATGCATTTACGTTGGAAGCTCATTATGTGTTTGATACCCTTAAGGATGACTTTCAGCAGGCACGACAGGAATGGGGCAAACCGATTCCAGAGGTCACCTACAAATTGAAGTTGCCATCCTTGGTGAACCCCCTCAGAAAGTTGTCTCAAACTGCGGTTATAATATTCTTTCCAGGAAAAATCCCCGCGGCTAGCGATGTCGCGCAGTGGATTAAGTCCATCCTTGGAGGATGCTTTGTAGAGGGAGTGTATTTCGCTTCCAGAGGCTTTTATGAGGTGCATTTATCAGATGCTTCATGCAAGGAGAGGCTTCTTGAGTTCTCTCCCCTGTTTTATGGGAGGCAAATGGTACATGCTATGCCCTGGTCCCCAAACAAGGACTATCAAAGTCTTATACGGCATCACTGCCCTGTATGGGTAGAGGTTGCTAACTTCCCGGACTATATGCGTGAAGAATTGCCTGGCCTGGCTGCTTCCTTGGGACAGGTCATTTATCCTCCACGCCCCATGGGAAACCGTAACAGGTTCTGCATTCTCTGGGACACTGACATACCTACCCCTCCTTCTATTGCGGTGGAAGTTGAGGGAGTGCAATTGGGCAAAAAGTATTTTGAATTGAAGTGGGGTGTGTTTGCAGGTGCTTGTTTTGCCTGTCACAAGTTTGGGCATCTAGCCTCTGAATGCCCAATGGTTTTGCATCAGTCCCCCCCAAATGCCTTGCCACCCCAGACACGGGAAAAGAATGAGAATTTGCAAGTTAAGATAGCAAATACAAATGAAGCAAAGAATGCAAAATCAGTCAATTAGGTGCACGCACTTGCAGGAAAAGGAAAAGACAAAGGAAAAGAGAAGATGAAGGAAACTGTGGGGATTGATCAGGAAGGTTTTAAACAACCCAAGAAGGTGGTTGTATTGCAGCAACGCCCCCTTCAATCACGTCAATGGGATGCTTCTTTGCCCTCACTAGGACAAACTTCTACTTCAGCCTCTGCTCCTGTCCTTCAAAATTGGGTGGGCATACTAAAGAAGGGCATCCCCATATGTGATTCAGAAGAAGGGGAAAATGCTATGTCTTTCATGGGTAATGAAGGCATGCAGCCTATGCAGGCAGAGGCCTAGCCTCTCTGATGTCTGGTTCTTATCCTCAAACTCTACTGACATACCTTTTCATGCTTCAAACACTAAAGTGCTTTACATACAATGTACAGAGCCTCTGCAATGTCTCAAAGTGGAGGCTTTTATGGATTTATGTACATAAAATGCAGCCAGATATTGTTTGTTTGCAAGAGCATAATCAACACTCCATGGCTGGACATCATGGTTTTTTGCACGGCTATGATATATATTATGCTGGTACTGTTACCTATTCAGGTGTATGCATATTGGTTAGACATGAGTTGGAGCCTCAGTTGGCCTTCAATGACAGTAGTGGCAGATGGATAGTCATACAATGCAATGTCAATGGTGATATTTTTGAGTTTGCATCGGTCTATGCCTCCCAGACCTCTGCCATGAGGGCTTCTTTGTGGGATTCTTTATGCAGATATCCATGGAGATCCAATGCATTCATCTGTGGGGATTTTAATAATTCCCCTCTGCCTAGAGATAATACCACTTCATGATCTCATATGCTTTCATTGGAAAGGCAGAAATGGGATGACATGCTTCTTTCTGTGCAGGCTGAAGATTTATGGGTACTTCTCCAAGGGTCAGTCCCTGGATATACTTTTCATCATAATGCACTTACTACGTATTGGACAAGACTTGACAGATGGTATTTGTTTTATCCACAACAATTTGCAGATTTTAGCCCTCATCTCCTTATAGATTTCTCATTGGGCTTGTCAGATCATGCTCCATTGTGGATGAATTTGTAGCTTGGCATGCCTCAGGATGATTTGCCATTTCTCTCCAGTAGATTATTGCATGTTAATCGGGCTTATTTTCAACATCACAACTTTCAGCAAATGATCAGATTTGCCATTCATCCTTTGACAGTTCATGCCCAGGAGGACATGAATTACGCTTGGGACAGCTTCGTCTCTCGTATGCAAAATGTCATTAGGGAGTATGGCAAATGGTATATGACAGAATGGAGGAATGAGGTTAAATGGGCAAAAAGGACAGCACAACAGTTGACTGAATTTTCTCAGTCAAGGCCACTCTCTGATTCAGAAAAGGATTCTCTTTCACATGCACAATTTAAACTTACTGTTAATGATCAGAGGAAATTGCACAAATGGCAGATTAGGGCAAGAATGAAGCCCCTCATGGATAAGGGCTGCTCTTCAAAATCCTTTTTCCAGGGCTTGCATGCTACTCGAAATAAAAATTCATGTCTAAGGGTTAGGAAACTGGATGGCTCTTGGACTCACTCTTTCTCTAATCTCCAAGACGAATGCCACAATTATTTCCAGAAATTGTTTTCTGCTCCTGTTTCCCCATCAAATCAAGTGATTGATGCGAGGACTGAATTTCTTCAATATGTTTCTGGAATAGTTGAAATGGATGATGCTCTTACCTTGGAGAGGCCTTTTACTGACACGGAACTTGATAATGCATTGTTCCACCTCAGCAAATACAAATCTCCTGGCTGGGATGGCGTTACGGTGGAATTTTATATTTCTTTTTGGGATGATTTGAAAGAGGTCCTTTTGCGAATGATCAATGTGGCCTGGCAAGAAAATCAGTTGCCGCACTCTTGGAAGCATGGCATAGTCAAGCTTATCCCCAAAAAACATCTGTGTGATCATATATCAGATTGGAGGCCTATTACTTTGATGCCTGTACTTTACAAACTTATTGCCAAAATGATTGTACATAGGCTTCACAAGATACTGCATGCAGGACTTCATCCTCATCAGTATGGGTTTGTGCCGCGAAGACAAATCCATGACAATATATCCAATGCCTTGACTGCAATTGAATATGCTAAGTATTCGCATCAAGATGTGCTTATATTGCAGGTGGATATTGCTAAGGCATTTGACAATGTTCAATGGGATTTCATCTCTCAGATCATGACAAAGTTGGGCTTTGGTCCCAAGATGGCAAATGCCGTTTACTGGCTTTATTCTGGCTCTACTGCTCAGTGCATTCTTGGGGGCCATCTGTCTCGGTCATGGATATTGGGCCGATCAGTTAGACAGGGCTGCCCTCTTAGTGCTCTCTTCTATGCCATTGCGACCCATCCTCTTTTGATGTATCTTGATCATCTTACAAACACAGGACACATGACTGGTCTTAAAATCCCAGGGGCTACATCTTTTTTGGCACAAGCATATGCTGATGATTCTTTCTTCATGCCACAGAATTCTCCTCAGGAACTTCGCATGCTTATGGCCACTCTTTCTTTATATGGGTTGGCAGCGGGATTGCATGTCAATTTTGACAAATCTAAATTACCCTTGAAACAATGTGACTGGCATTCTATTCTTTGGCCGGGTCAGGTGGTGCATTCCAGAGATATTGTCAGGCATTTGGGATATCCCATAGGATGGCATATCACCAGAAAGCAGCAGTTAAAATGGATTTTCCAAAGACTTCAACATAAACTGGAATACTGGAAGATTTCTACTTGGCCTCTTCATGTCAGGCTCAGAATAGTACAATCCATTGTGATGTCCTATGTCCAGTTCTATTTGCCCTTGCTGCATTGGTCCTCCAGGGATATTTCAGCTTTTATGTCTCAAGCTATGGAGATGTTATGGAAGACAAAAACTGATGTGAAAGCATTGAGACTGATGAAGATGGAAATGGTGTGCTCCCCAAGGATGCATGGTGGACTTAATGTCCTCAATATAAGATATCATGTACTTGCAAGAAAGGCTACAATGTTGCATACTTTCTTCCGTCAACAGCAGCCATGGACTTGTATGTTAGCATCCATGTGTGTCAAAATGAGGACTTGTGCTTATGGTCATTGGATTACGGATCATTGGGAGATTGTTATTGGGAGATTTGTAGGGAGGATACCTGGTTGTCCTTTCTCTACTGCCCTCATACTTGACTGGAAACAAGTTCTCTCTAAGGTCAAATGGGCTCCTGATAATTGCTTGAGGACAAACTCGATGAGGAAAGAAAGTATTCATTGGAGTGCCATTTTTGACACTCCACTTGCTTTACAGGAACCTGTTCGGGTATACAATCTTATGAAATTGGGAATTAGGTACATACATGATGTGATAGATGATCGGGGATATGTCTTATCCTTTCCCCGGGCCACTGCTTCCTATGCATTGGGAATGCATCATAGGTCGATATGGAAGAAAATTGCTGATTTATTGCATCCCTTTTTACCTATTCCACCTGTGGCTGACACAGACAGGCTTATGGATTGGCAATTGCAGCCATCTACTACATGCATTCATCCTATTCCCCTTCCTACCTTAACCTCCATAAAAGCCTACAGGCTTCTTCAGCCTCCCCCATGGATTCACCAACATGCTAATTCTCTGTGGCATATAAGGAAGCCCCTCTCATGGTGGCGGAAGAATCTCCGGATGTTGTGGAAGTGTAAAATGCCATTGAAACAAAGACTTTGACAGGCACATTGTCAGTGGGGGTCACACTTGCTAAACGTCACATTGCACCTTCCACATGTCTAAGATGTCAGGCTCCCTCAGAAACTGTTCATCTGCTTTGGCACTGCCCTTGTTCCAAGATCCTCCTCAGGAGAATTTCAGATTTTCTTCGGCTCCGTTTCCCGAGTCACAGATTTAGGAAACATTTCTGGCTTTTTGGCAGATTTATGCGGTCCTTGTCCCAATACTCACCATTTCGGAGACTTCCCATCTTGTAAATTTATGAGCATATAAATATACTGCACTAGATATTACCAAAAAAAAAAGTGTGCGTGCGCGCGTGCATGTATCTTGTTATTTATTTAAAGACTGTGTGAGCGTGCCCATATCCTGTTTTTTTTTATAGATTGTGTGTGTGTGTGTGTGTGTGCACATATATGTACACGTTTATGTATGCATAGTGTATATAAATGAACAAATAAAATTTATCATTTCCTTGTTTTATATGATCATATACTCCTTCAAGCTTGGTTGCCTTCCTTGATATAGTATTTTTTATTTTTTGTATGTGTCCATTTCAATTCTGTTTGAAGTGGCATGAAACTGAATGATTGAGCACTTTGGTGGGCAGCTTTACTTGTCTATGTGACTTTGCTGAAACATGAGGGAAAATTTGAAGCTGCAGTTGATGTGCTTTCAAGCAAGTCAGGCGAGCTTTTCAGCATAATAAACGACAGACTTAAGCTGGAGGTGAGTGCCTGTCAAGGGGAATGCTCCTTAGTTTAGTACCTGGACATGTTCTGCAAACTTTTTTTTTTTCACGAAGGAAACTTTTCTCTGCATAGAAAGATTCTAAAGTTTTTTGGTGGACAATTTGGCTCTTTAATTTGTCCACAAGCTGCCAGGGTAAGCTGCTTCTTGCGTCACGTCAATACGAGCGTGCTGCAAAAGTCTTCCAAGAGGTGTTGGAGACAAGGTGAGCCAATGCTTTCAGTAAGATTGCCACGTTGTGTTTGTAAAATGGGTACCTTGAGTGCCTGCATCATGACCGACTTTCTGTAGCCACGTTTTTCGAACCAGTACCCGGTACAAGGATGTCTGTTTTCTAAAATGCTCTGGCTTGCAAATGTGTCCATGTGGATGTGTGTAGGGGTTGCACAGTTGTGATTTTTAATTTTTGAGTCTTGAGTAGCTAAA
Source organism: Cibotium barometz (assembly GCF_041138505.1). NCBI lineage: Eukaryota > Viridiplantae > Streptophyta > Polypodiopsida > Cyatheales > Cibotiaceae > Cibotium > Cibotium barometz. Next base: position 14,710,841 of record NC_141105.1, on the reverse strand, counting down.
GCAATTGGTAGTGGTAGCTTCCTTCCCCTCTACGTTGATCTACTATATCTGCACTGGTAGAGGGAGGGTTACTTACATTTTGAGCCCCACTAAGGGGCACTGGTAGTGCTGGCCTTTGGTTAAGTCCTTTCCCTTGGTGCATCTTCACAATTCTAATAGAACGACTTCCACTTTTTTGTTTTGAAGGGGGGGGGGGGGACTCGCTAGTGTAGTCCTAAGACATCTCAGCCCAAGTGGCAACGTCTGATCATATGATTACAATAACACTAAATTCATATGGTTTTTGTGGTCCTTGTGGGCGCTCAATGGGTAGTCCAATGACATCTATTTGCTTGGTTTGCAATGGAAACAGCTCAGATGACTGGGCTACATTTTTGCATTATCTGGATGCAACACTGGAGGTCTCTAATGGTGGTGGATCTCCATCTGACGTCCTCGTAGATTATGTGAAACTTAGTAATGATCGTACTAGCCAAGCCAGTGAAGCTTCAGTTAGTGGCTTGTCAAACGAAGAGGTATGTTTTGGGTCTGAAGACAGCAATATTTCAAGGTTCTTATTTGACTCACATGCAAAGCTGGATTGACAACTTGCCTGTTTGGTGAAATGCAGGCTGATAAAAGATTACAGAAGGCAAGTGCTTTTGTTTTAAGGTTACAAAACAAGGATCAACATGAGCTGAGAAGGGGACCCTTTCTTGGAAGCATTGAAATTGAGAAAAGACGTTTTCTTCTACGAGTAGTCGGTGAAAACAACCACAGCTCTGAGAACAGTCTACATGCGTCTGTTGTGGACTATTTCAAAAGGCATGCTATTTTTTTCTCTCTTGATACAGTTGCACTGTTGCTTACTTCAAAGCAGCTGCATTTTCTGTCCCTGTAACGACTTCAGTCCAGGGTATGCTTGCAAATGTGGCAGGTTTGGTCACATGGTGAGCTTTGCATCTGACATCCGAGGCTACCTAGAATTTATTCAAAGATATTGTTGTGGAGATTTTCTGGAACTTCTATATGAAGCCTACAACAAAGCTGAAGGTGAAACTGCTGTAAAGCTGCTGCGTAAAAAAGTTAGTTTGTTTCAGGTGGAGATGCAGCTTGGCTCCAAGGCAGGAGCTTCAGACAAAGGTGTGTGGACTAGATTTTTCCAAATGCCTTGTTTTTTTCTGTTTTATTGTTAGTTTGGTGATGATGGGTGGATCTGCCTTTTAGGCAAGGGGCCTACCTGCATTCTGTACGAGGGCCACCCTGGCTGGGTTTAATTGCACTCGGTCCCACATGCTGCTGTACCTGTCACCAATGAATGTTCTGCAGATGCTATGGTTGGGCTGCTGTCTGCCCTCTATTCCTGCTGTCCTGTCTCCATGCGGTCTGTCTTCTAATTTCTGGCTGCTCAATATAAACTCTCCTCGTAACTGGTGCTTTCTTACTAGTGCATACTGAAGGCTTTCATGCTTTTTACAAATCACTTCTGTTGGGATTCGGAGCTATATGTGTGTGAACCCACCCTTAGGTGTGGATAGGATAAGTGTCACTTATCTAGTGTGTATGTGTGATTTCTATAGGTCAAAAGGTAAGGCTTCATGCCTATAAAAGCAATGTACTCGGTGAAGGTTATCAAATCAATCTAATCATCATCTAGTACTCTCTCGCCCTTTTTTGAGCTTTGCTGTGTGTGTGTGTGTGTATGTGTCGCTCCCATTTCTCACATGGTATCAAGAGCTATGATAAGTTGCATAAGCCACACAGCTCAGCGCACTGTGTGACCCTCTGCGCGGTGCAATAGCTCTCTGCAAACATGCACACTCGTGGGACGCTGGCCCTGCTGCTCACCCTGTTCCTGTGCATGTCAGCCCAGCCAGGAGTCCTAGCACTGCCTTCCGCCCCCCAGTTGGCAGTGATAGCAGGACGGGTGCCCCACCAACTGCCCCTACAGTGGAGCTGCAGCTGCTGCACTGCCACCTGTCTGCCCAGAAGACCGGCCGCCGCCGCTGCACTGCAAGAGATTTTTACCGGCTGCCTGCTATCTGCCCACCACCTCTGAACCCCTGTGCTGCTGGCATCTCCCTTTTCTAGCATGCAGCTGACCTGACAAGGAGCTGCCAGCCGCCCAATAGGATGGCTTACTACCCTGCTGCTGATCGAAGACCTAAGCACCTGTGCCTCTTGCACCCGTCTACTGCTGCAGCTGAATGAAGACAGCCCTGCGGCCACCTGCCGGAGTCCACCAGCCATCATCTTTGAAACTCAGGTGACAGACCTATGGAGGCTAGAAGGTAGAACATTACACTAGAAAAATTGGCAGACAAAGATCCGGCTTCTCTTGATGAGGGATAGAGTGTGGATGTGGTCAATGGCATCGACATGGAACCCGTGGAAGGTGTGCTGACAAGGTTTGAGCCTGGTAGTACAAGAATGACAAGGTTCTCGAACCCATTGGTATCGGTCTTTTGACAAAACAGCCAAGGAGCAAGAGAATGTCATGTTCATAAAAGGGAAAGGCAAAAAAAAACCAGGTGAAACTTCTGCAAGAAGCTCGGATACAGAGAGGACCAATGCTTCAAAAGGATGGCCAAAGAACAAGAGAAGACACATGCCAACCTTGTCCAAGAAAAAGAAGATGAAGATGTAGCAGAAGCATCCACAACAATAGAAGACAAAGCATTCACAGCAATGCATAGTCTTTCTGTCGACGAGGAAGATTTATGATTCGGCCTTCGGAGCTGTTCTATGTGTGTGAGTCAAGGGTTTTCTGCACAGGAAGTCCCCCAAAATCTGAGTTAAATAATCCTTGTGTGTGCACGTGTTTTTTTTTGTTTGTAATGCCTCACTGTTATAAAAGGCTCCATTTTCATCATACCCATGCTTAAAGCAAGGGGGGGTTGTTCGCGTAGACTGAAGCTCTTATATGAGCCATGAGAGTTGAGTTGTTGGTGCCATTGTCTCTCCTTTGAGCACGTGTTACAGTCTAGACTCCAAATCATCTTGACTATTGAAGGTTTCTACAGCATCTCCACCTTCGCTCTCCAATAGGGGGTTTGTTGTGATTCGGAGCTATATGTGTGAACACTTTTTATGAGTGTATATATGTATGTGAGGCTACATGCCTATAAAAGCAATGTACTTGGTGAAGGTTATCAAATCAATGTGATTTTCATCTAGCTGTGCAACACTCTCTCTCCCTTGTTATCTCTCTAACTCTACCTCTCTTTATGGCACCCCCACTTCAACCACATTGCTGGTCAAGGTCTTGTTTGAGGTGTAGAAAGTGCGGGTTGTAAGGTCTTCACTAGACCATGCCCAAGAATCATTGACATAGAACTAGTGTGAAGGAGATAGAGGACATAC